>NC_059199.1:64608955-64703955 GCF_020615455.1 Coregonus clupeaformis | reverse complement strand
AATGAAAACTCCACAAGAAAATATTTTGGCCAGCAAGTGGGAGGGTTTTTAGCGGCTGAATAAAATGTTTCCAGCATGCGCAGGGAACCATGCCTGCAAAGTCCATTATGCATCTACAGAAGGTAAGTCTGTATGCCAACTAGTGAGAAAGTGCACAGGAAAGGCTTAAATGTCCTAATTCTGAATCAATAGAATGCTAATGTTGATCCGTAGATGTTCATTTGATACCAAGTCTGTCTCTTTTACTTAATGGTACTCTTCCATTCATCTCATCCGCTTTTGATCCAGGTTTTGTATATTTGACTAAAAGTGTATAGTTAGTTTTTATTTATATATTTATATTTAATAGTCTAATAGTTTCACTATTCTTCTGCTGCAAGTTTTAAAAAAACAGACCAAAAACTAGAACATAAAAATATACTCTTTATCTGAATGAAATGCCAGCCCAGTCTAAAAGCATAATGCTGAACATAACAGCTTAACATCGCAGTAACAACAGGGTCAAGATATTTACTTCTCTGAATCACGTCCTGCAGAGAGCTGGTCTTTCGCCCCCAGTGCTTTCTGAATCACGTCCTGCAGAGAGCTGGTCTTTCGCCCCCAGTGCTTTCTAATCATCAGCTGATGAACTGGTCCAACTCTGTGAAACCCAGGAATCATGTTTTCCTTGGCCGAACTCTCCTGACCTCTGTATTCATGAATTCCATATGTAAAATGACTAAGGATGACTGGGTCCCAAATGGCACCCTATTCCCTATATAGCCCATAGGACTCTGGTCTAAAGCAGTGCACTACGTAGGGAATAGGGTTCCATTTGTGATGCAGTTAGCTCCATCCCAAGCTTTAATAAATCCAGATAGCTCTATTATTTTAGCAGCCTGTCTGCCTTTAGCGCGATGGAGAACAAAAATATTAATATTATGGTGGTCCGTTGTAAATTCTGTATTTGAGAAAGTCACCATCTTGGTTTCGGAGAATGTATGTGAGGCTTTCCAAACCTTTCTCAATGAGAAACACACTGTCCCTGTAACTCTGTCTGTATACGTCCCAAATGGCACCCTATTCCCTATATAGTGCACTACTTTAGACCAGAGAATGGCACCCTATTCCCTATATAGTGCACTACTTTAGACCAGAGAATGGCACCCTATTCCCTTTATAGTGCACTACTTTAGACCAGAGAATGGTACCCTATTCCCTCTATAGTGCACTACTTTTGACCAGGGTCCCATAGGGAATAGGGTACCGTTTGGGACACATACTCTGTCTCTCTTGCTGTGTCCCTCCCTGTCCCAAACAGGTGAGGGCCTGGCTGATGTCTTCCAAAAGGAGACTGATGAGTGGTCTGAGTATGTTGGAGACAAGAGGTAACATCTAAATATATTGATATGTAGGCTAAGTGTGTTTTTTTTTTTTTTTTTGGAAATGTATGTAGTTCTGTCCTTGAGCTGTTCTTGTCTATTAATGTTCTGTATTATGTCATGTTTCATGTTGTGTGTGGACCCCAGGAAGAGTAGCTGCTGCTTTCACAACAGCTAATGGGGATCCTAATAAAATACCAATACCAAATGGCTTCACAGGAAAATAAGTTACAATTTAGAATTATTTCTTACATATTAAGAATGTACATACTAATTAATTACCTATCTACATAAACCAATTGAATCGGGGGATCGTTCATGCAGCTATGTTAAACAGGCATTGCCCAGTAGACTTGCTTCAGTCTTCCATAGAAGAGAGGGAGAGATGTAACCCTCTGTATACTACAGCATGGCCCTTTGATACGGGGCACCAAATGAAGCCATAATGCAGTAATATGTCCAAAAAGGAAAACACAGTCATTTAGTGTTGCTGCAGCCTGCAATCATTCAGATCCAGCTCTGTTTGGTGGCTGAGGCCCAGCCATCCCATCTGGTTGAGTTTGGACTCCAGTCTGAGTCACACCAGAGGATCCAATGGGCTGTCTTCGTTTTATTAGTCAGCTCTGATTTACCACCTTCAAAGTAACAATAATTGGCCGACATTGGATGTATTTTATAAGTCGTGTTCAGGGGATGTATTTTATAAGTCGTGTTCAGGGGATGTATTTTATAAGTTGTGTTCAGGGGATGTATTTTATAAGTCGTGTTCAGGGGATGTCTTTTATAAGTCATGTTCAGGGGCAACGCTGAAGAGCAGGAAAATGAGTTGAAACAGAAGGAATGCTATGATGTGATGCTGTCTGAGAAGGAACAGAACGAATGCTATGAAGTGGTGCTGTCTGAGAAGGAACAGAAGGAATGCTATGACGTGATGCTGTCTTGAGAAGGAACAGAAGGAATGCTATGACTTGATGCTGTCTGAGAAAGAACAGAAGGAATGCTATGACTTGATGCTGTCTGAGAAGGAACAGAAGGAATGCTATGACGTGATGCTGTCTTGAAAAGGAACAGAAGGAATGCTATAACGTGATGCTGTCTTGAGAAGGAACAGAAGGAATGCTATGACGTGATGCTGTATGAGAAGGAACATAAGGAATGCTATGACGTGATGCTGTCTGAGAAGGAACAGAAGGAATGCTATGACGTGATGCTGTCTTGAAAAGGAACAGAAGGAATGCTATAACGTGATGCTGTCTTGAGAAGGAACAGAAGGAATGCTATGACGTGATGCTGTCTTGAGAAGGAACAGAAGGAATGCTATTACTTGATGCTGTCTGAGAAAGAACAGAAGGAATGCTATGATATGATGCTCTCTGAGAAGGAACAGAAGGAATGCTATGACGTGATGCTGTCTAAGAAGGAACAGAAGGAATGGTATGATGTGATGCTGTCTGAGAAGGAACAAAAGGAATGCTATGACGTGATGCTGTCTTGAGAAGGAACAGAAGGAATGCTATGACGTGATACTGTCTGAGAAGGAACAGAAGGAATGGTATGACGTGATGCTGTCTGAGAAGGAACAGAAGGAATGGTATGACGTGATGCTGTCTGAGAAGGAACAGAAGGAATGCTATGACGTGATGCTGTCTTGAGTAGGAACAGAAGGAATGCTATAACGTGATGCTGTCTGAGAAGGAACAGAAGGAATGCTATAATGTGATGCTGTCTGAGAAGGAACAGAAGGAATAGTATGACGTGATGCTGTCTGAGAAGGAACAGAAGGAATGCTATAACGTGATGCTGTCTGAGAAGGAACAGAAGGAATGGTATGACGTGATGCTGTCTGAGAAGGAACAGAAGGAGCAGGGTTGGGGCTTCATTGTGTATATTATTATAGCAGGCACCTCCTTAGCCAGCTAGGCTCTGCTCTGCTCCCTCCGCGGTGCCAAGTCCTTGTGTACACACCATCAAATAGGGTCATGTCACTGGGTCTGGATGGAAAACATTTAGATAGAAAGGGAGGGTGTTTTAGTGACCAGGGAAAACACATAGAATGTAAAACAATTGTTCCATATGTGGGGCAAAGCCTGGAATGAACGTTGAGGAGAGCTCCATATAAAGGCAATTAAAGAACTAGTCTGCATCCCAAGTGGCACCCTATTCCCTAAGTAGTGCACTACTTTAGACCAGAGAATGGCACCCTATTCCCTATATAGTGCACTACTTTAGACCAGAGAATGGCACCCTATTCCCTATATAGTGCACTACTTTAGACCAGAGAATGGCACCCTATTCCCTATATAGTGCACTACTTTAGACCAGAGAATGGCATCCTATTCCCTATATAGTGCACTACTTTAGACCAGAGAATGGCACCCTATTCCAGAGGTGGGACAAAGTCATTGTTATGCAAGTCACAAGTAAGTCTCAAGTCTTTGCCCTCGAGTCCCGAGTCAAGTCGAGTCAAAGATGAGGCAAGTCCCAAGTCGAGTCAAAAGTCAAAGCCATCAAGTCTCAAGTCGAGTCCAAAGTCCTACCATTTTAGTTTCGAGTCATTTCAAGTCCTCTTACCACAGAAATAAAATGTATACAAATCATGTATGTCTGTAAGATTTGTATTTATTTAAACCTTTTTATACAATAACATTAATCAAATACAGCAAAAAAACATAACATTTAATTTTCACAAAAAAATGCTTGTATTTGAACAGCATATTGCACTAGAACAATGCAGAAGAGAGAGAGAGAGAGAGAGAGAGAGAGAGAGAGAGAGAGAGAGAGAGAAATGGTTTACGGGGAAGGACAAACACCAAAGCTCTGGAAGTAAAAACAGTGTGGGAACCTGCACTGCAAATGAACAGATCTTACTCCATGTGAAACTCCTACCACAGGAGAGAGAGAGCTGTGTGGACAGGTGATGAGCAGAGAGTGAGTGTGTGTGCGCGCATGCGTGCTGTGGACAGGTGGAGGGAGGCCCCTATACTGCATTGCATTTGCAAAAGATCAAATTGGCCAAAAGTCTGTCAGTCATTTGTGCACGATGGGGACGCAGAATGATGCCACCATGGCTGAAAACTCGCTCCACTGGAGCACTAGAAGCAGGCACTGCCAAGACTCGGATGGCTACTTGAAAGAGTGAAGGAAGAGTCTTACTGTTCAGTGCCCAGAACAAAAGGGCATTCTGTCCTTCTGCCATGTCAATGTAGTGACTTAGCTGTACTGCTGGTGGGGTCCCAACATCCCTTTTCTGCCTCTTATGGTATGCAGCAAACAGCCCTTCTCCTTCCATGTCCTCTAGTTCTTCTTCAGCAGGCACCGGCACAGGCTGCTCTGTCTCTGCAGCATCTTGCAGGATCAATTCTAAAAATAAAAATAAAAACGTGTCACAACAGCAGAAACAAAAGAGCCCTTATTTCTGATGTTGATGATACTGTTCAAGACTGAATTTTTTATTATTGTTAAAGTCAGATTAATATCACATTAGATCCTATATCAGATTAAGATCAAATTATTGTACGTTGCATTTAAGTTGCATTGCAAGTCAATAATATTTACCTTTAACTCGTTGTGCCACCTCTGCCTTGATGTCACGGTTGACCAGCACATGGGGCTCAATCCACAGCAGACAAAAGGCTGGATCCAAGGCAGCTGCTTTCAGGTAGACTGTGTCTGAAAAGGGGGGCAGTGATCCCTTCTTGAGACTGGGCCATTTTTACATTAATGAAGATCCCAAGTAATCTTTTTTTTCAGGGATGCCTGCAGACCTCTGACCAGGCCACTCAGGAAACGAACTTGAGGCTTCAGCTTCTCAAGATGGTGATTGAGGGACAAGATGGATGGAACAACTGCACTGATTGTAATGACTTTCTCCCCCTGTGTCAAATCAGTTGCTTCTCCGAACGGTTTTAAGATGTCCACCAACTCCTTCAGCAGATTCCACTCTCGTGGTGTGAATGACAGTTCTTTATGCCCGGCCTTCTCAAGAACTGCGCAGAGCTTTTGCTGATCACAATGAAGGACTGCTTTTACCTGCCGCAGTGTGGAATTCCACCTCGTGCTCACTGCAGCAGGGATGCCTCTGTGCTCCCCAAATTCACCATCGAAGATGTCTTTAAACGTTGTGCTTGTGTGGAGCAGGGAGCTAAGTTTTGATAACTTGGAGAGAGAAGGACATGCCGCTTTTGTTTCTTTCAAACCGTCTCCCACAACCAGCTGCAATGTGTGTGCAAAACACTGCAGGCGCTGTTTCTTTGCCATAGCAGCATCGACGGTTTGCTGGTCTTCTTGGGTTAAGTCATGCCATAGCTCAGGATCATCAAGATTATCTCCAGCATCTTCATCTTCCTCCTGTTCGCTGGGGAAGCAGACTGTAAATGCCTTGCGCATGTTAGCAGCATTGTCACTAATTATATAGTCCAATTTAGCTTTGATGTTGTATTCATCACATATTGCCTCAAATTGGTCACAGATTCGCTCTGCTGTGTGAGAGCCTTTGAAGCGGTTGCAGGCCAAGAGATTAGTATTTAGCTGTACCCACTCTGCATCTCGCTCCATCCAGTGCACAGTGACACCAAGGAATCCCCTCATCTTTCGATCAGACCAAATGTCCACAGTGACTGAAACATGGTCAGTGTTGCTCAATTGAGTTTTTAACTTTGACCGTCTCTCCTCAGCAAGGCTCTCTGTTTTTGTGGTCAGCGTTCGGCGACATACTGGGGTATACTTGCTGTCCAGCACAGCCAGAAAGTGACGAAAGCTCTTATTTTCCACAATAGACAGAGGGAAATTGCAATCAATAATCAAGTCAGACAGTATCGCATTGGAGATGGCCTTCTGCTGTGGGTGGGTCAGGCTGTAACGCCCTACACGAGTGTCAAGGAATTGTGAGATTGAAGGCTGTTGTGGTTCATCTACGATGATTTTGTTCATCTGGTATTCTTCATACCTGTAACAGAGAAGAATATGAAACAGATGTCAGAAAATCCTTTACAGCCACACATGTTGTATTTGAAACTACTCTTTACTCATATCAATGTTGTTGTGTTAATATTCATTGCCTATTGTACACTACGGTTTACGATAATACATTTCAGTTTCAGTGTATGCAATATTAAGAATATTTTCACTGCTTCAAAATTCATAAGAAAGCCCTTTCCCTCAAGAAACTGAAGTCATATGCTTTATAGCAGTGGTTTTCAAAGTGGGGACGGGGACCCTTGGGTGCCGCGAGGGGTTCTAGGGGGGCCATGGCAAGTTGGCATGAAAAGTATAGAAAAACAAAATAATTGAATAAATTAAATAACTAAAGTAAACCAAATTAAACCAAAAATAAGCTAAACAATATTCCCATTAGTTAAGAACTGCACTATAATAATCTATTGCATCTCTGAACATTACTACTATAATCGTTATTATTTTATTATATACTGTATATATCCCAGTGGTGCGCTGCCTCACAGACCTACTGTAGACTACGGTAGCACTCTGTCCATGCGCTGTCTGCTGTTTGGGCATGATATGAAAAGGGAAGGCTAATGGTGGATCTACTGTGACTGTGTTATCATTTTCCTCTTTACAATGTATACGTCTTACTATGTTTCCTGTTGTACTTGGATGGGTTTAGGGATGCACCAACTACATCCGAGTTGTGAAAGGGGGTGCATTCATTGTTTAATTGTGATATTTTGTCTTCAGCGACAGTTCTGCTTAGTTGTGATTAACCAAAATTACATAAACGACCTCAATGAGGCAGCACACCAGCAACTCTGAAACTGAATTCTAAACGCTTAACGTGAAAAACGCTTAACGTTGCTTAATGCTTAATATACTAAGACAGTAATATTATAAGACCAAACTCTGCAAATATCATATTAATAAAGCATACTATGTACAAAACATCAGATGAGCCCAGAATATGAGCATAAACACGTTTAATAACACGTTGCGTTTTCCTCCCATAGAAAACCATTATAAGAAAAGGCTTAACGTGTCTTATGTACTAAGACAGTGTTATTAAAAGACCAAACTAAGTAAATATCATATCAATAAAGTATACTATGTACAAAACATCAGATGAGCCCAGAATACATAGTAGCCTACATAAGACATGTTAAGCCTTTTCTTATAATGGTTTTCTATGGGAGGAAAACACTTAACGTGTTGTTAAACGTGTTTGCGTTCATATTCTGGCCTCATCTGATGTTTTGTACATTTAGTATACTTTATTAATATGATATTTATAGTTTGGTCTTTTAATATTACTGTCTCAGTATATTAAGACACGTTAAGCCTTTTCTTATAATAGTTTTCTATGGGAGGAAAACGCAACGTGTTATTAAACGTGTTTGCGTTCATATTCTGGGCTCATCTGATGTTTTGTACATAGTATACTTTATTAATATGATATTTACAGAGTTTGGTCTTTTAATAACACTGTCTTAGTACATTAAAGAACGTTAAGCGTTTTTCACGAAAGCGTTTTAGAATGTCCATATAATAGCAGTTCAAAAATCCATATTTTTGTAAGCATGAACCAGCAAGGGAGACGTGCGTTTGTCTCGTTGATACAGTAAATATGCAGCAGCTAGCTAGTAAGTTACGGTACATCCGATAAGGTGCGTAGCATTCGTTCAAAACTTACCTTTCTTTGTGCAACTTCAGGTGTCGAACAAAGTTGGACGTTGTGGCAGCTCCGTCTGTAATCTTCGATCCGCATGTTTTGCAGATTGCAACTCGTTTTTTTGTCGACTACCTCGTAATTTTTATAGCCAAACCAAACTATCTTCGGTATCATTTTGACAACTGGCGCGTTGTTGCTTGATGTGCTTCATTGGTTGTCTTGCAATGTGCCTGCTTAGATGCTGTCGAATCAAAACAACGTGGGACTACAGTGATTGGATAACGTGCAGGCAGCGCGCGCTCTCTGTATGCATACAGGTGGATGGTGCACATTTTTTTCACAGATGCAGATAAACGGAGAGTGGCGCGGCCGTGTGAAAAAAATTTTCCCCAGTTTTCATGGGAAGTAGCAAGTCTTCTCGAGTCATAAGGCGCAAGTCCAAGTGAAGTCACGAGTCATTGATGTTAAAGTCCAAGTCGAGTTGCAAGTCTTTGTACATTTTGTCGAGTCGAGTCTGAAGTCATCAAATTCATGACTCGAGTCTGACTCGAGTCCAAGTCACATGACTCGAGTCCACACCTCTGCCCTATTCCCTATATAGTGCACTACTTTAGACCAGAGAATGGCACCCTATTCCCTAAGTAGTGCACTACTTTAGACCAGAGAATGGCACCCTATTCCCTATATAGTGCACTACTTTAGACCAGAGAATGGCACCCTATTCCCTATATAGTGCACTACTTTAGACCAGAGAATGACACCCTATTCCCTATATAGTGCACTCCTTTAGACCAGAGCACCCTATTCCCTATATAGTGCACTACTTTAGACCAGAGAATGGCACCCTATTCCCTATATAGTGCACTACTTTAGACCAGAGCACCCTATTCCCTATATAGTGCACTACTTTAGACCAGAGAATGGCACCCTATTCCCTATATAGTGCACTACTTTAGACCAGAGCACCCTATTCCCTATATAGTGCACTACTTTAGACCAGAGAATGGCATCCTATTCCCTATATAGTGCACTACTGTGAGCTATGTAGGCCTGCAGCAGACAAGCCTGGTGTGACATCATTCTGGTTATTGCTCTACTGTCAGTAATTGTATTGTTTGTCAGTGTTGCAAATACGCTTTGGATGAAGATACAGTAACCTTATTGTTTAGTTACTATGCAACCACAGGTTACTGCCAAAATAAAGGAAACACTTGAGTAAATGAGGGATACAAAGTACGCTACCAGTTAAAAGTTTTAGATCACCTACTCATTCCAGGGTTTTTCTTTATTTTATACTATTTTTTACATTGTATAATAATAGTGAAGACATCAAAACTGTGAAATAACACATATGGAATCATTTAGTAACCAAAAAAGTGTTAAACAAATCAAAATATATTTTATATTTGAGATTCTTCAAATAGCCACCCTTTGCCTTGATGACAGCTTTGCACACATTCTCTCAACCAGCTTCACCTGGAATGTTTTTCCAACAGTCTTGAAGGAGTTCCCACATATGCTGAGCACTTGTTGGCTGCTTTTCCTTCACTCTGCCGTCCGACTAATCCAAACCATCTCAATTGGGTTGAGGTCGGGGATTATCTGTTCCTGTGGCGGTCCTCATGAGAGCCAGTTTCATCATAGCGCTTGATGGTTTTTGCGACTGCACTTGAAGAAACGTTCAAAGTTCTTGAAATGTTCCGTATTGACTGACCTTATGATGGACTGTCGTTTCTCTTTGATTATTTGAGCTGTTCTTGCCATAATATGGACTTGATCTTTTACCAAATAGGGATATCTTCTGTATACCCCCCCTACCTTGTCACAACACAACTGATTGGCTCAAACGCATTAAGAAGGAAATCAATTCCACAAATTCAATTTTAAGAAGGCACACCTGTTAATTGAAATGCATTCCAGGTGACTACCTCATGAAGCTGGTTGAGAGAATGCCAAGAGTGTGCAAAGCCGTCATCAAGGCAAAGGGAGCCTATTTGAAGAATCTCTAATATAAAATATATTTTGATTTGTTTAACACTTTTTTGGTTACTACATGATTCCATATGTGTTATTTCATAGTTTTGATGTATTCACTGTTATTCTACAACGTAAAAAATAGTAAAAATAAAGAAAAACCCTTGAATGAGTAGGTGTGTCCAAACTTTTGACTGGTAGTGTATATTGAAAGCAGGTGGTTCCACACAGGTGTGGTTCCTGAGTTAATTAAGCAATTAACATCCCATCATGCATAAAGCATATTGGGTTTAAAGGGTGTGTGTGTGTGTGTGTGTGTGTGTGTTTGTCTGTCTGTGTGTGTGTGTGTGTGTGTGTGTTTGTCTGTGTGTGTGTGTGTGTTTGTCTGTGTGTGTGTGTGTGTGTGTGTGTGTGTGTGTGTGTGTGTGTGTGTGTGTCAGTCACCAGATCTCAACCCAATTGAACATTTATGGGAGATTGTGGAGCGGCACCAGAGACAGCGTTTCACCATCAACAAAACAACAAATGACGGAATTTGTCATGGAAGAATGGTGTCACATTCCTCCATTAGAGTCACTTGTAGAATCAGTGTATGTTGTTTTTTCTTTATTTTTACTTGTGGCAGTAAAACTTCCTCGCCTTTTTCTTCACATTTCCATTTCATTCATAGCACGGTAGTGAATTATATTGTCAACAACCAATTCACCACACAGAGGTCAAAGGAATGGAAAAGAATAGAACATAATGTCTTTAGATTCTCCTCAGAATGGAAGGACGATAGAATGTCTATAGTAACGAGGTCCAGGTACTGGAAACAGCTTCACCAACATTCATATTTCTCTCTCTCTCTCTCTCTCTCTCTCTCTCTCTCTCTCTCTCTCTCTCTCATTCAATTCAATTCAATTTCAATTTAAGGGCTTTATTGGCAGGGGAAACGTATGTTAAGTCAAGTGAAGTAGATAGTAAACAAAAGTGAAATAAACAATAAATATTAACAGTAAACATTACACTCAGAAGTTCCAAAATAAAGACATTTCAAATGTCCTATTATGTCTATATACAGTGTTGTAACAATGTGCAAATAGTTAAAGTACAAATGGGAAAATAAATAAACACAAATATGGGTTGTGTTTACAATGGTGTTTGTTCTTCACTGGTTGCCCTTTTCTTGTGGCAACAGGTCACAAATATTGCTGCTGTGATGGCACACTGTTGTATTTCACCCAGTAGATATGGGAGTTTATCAAAATTGGGTTTGTTTTCAAATTATTTGTGGATCTGTGTAATCTGAGGGAAATATCTGTCTCTAATATGGTCATACATTTGGCAGGAAGTTAGGAAGTGCAGCTCAGTTTCCATCTCATTTTGTGGGCAGTGTGCACATAGCCTGTCTTCTCTTGAGAGCCAGGTCTGCCTATGGCGGCCTTTCTCAATAGCAAGGCTATGCTCACTGAGTCTGTACATAGTCAAAGCTTTCCTTAAGTTTGGGTCAGTCACAGTGGTCAGGTATTCTGCCACTGTGTATTCTCTGTTTAGGGCCAAATAGCATTCAGTTTTTTGGTTAATTCTTTCCAATGTTATCTTTTTGTATTCTCATGATTTGTTTGGCTCTCAAGAGAAGACAGGCTATGTGCAAGCTATGTGCATGCTGGTCCTGGGTCTAATTGTGTTGCTATCCTGGGGCTCTGTGGGGACTGTTTGTGTTCGTGAACAGAGCCCCAGGACCAGCTTACTTAGGAGACTCCAAATTCAGCTCTCTCTCTCTCTCTCTCTCTCTCTCTCTCTCTCTCTCGCTCTCGCTCTCGCTCTCGCTCTCGCTCTCGCTCTCGCTCTCGCTCTCGCTCTCGCTCTCGCTCTCTCTCTCTCTCTCTCTCTCTCTCTCTCTCTCTCTCTCTCTCTCTCTCTCTCACTCTCTCTCTCACCTCACTCTCTGTCCCTCTCTCTCTCTCTCTCTCTCTCTCTCTCTCTCTCTCTCTCTCTCTCTCTCTCTCTCTCTCTCTCTCTCTCTCTCTCTCTCTCTCTCTCTCTCTCTCTCTCTACTCTCACTCTCTCTCACTCTCCTCCTCTCTCTCTCTCTCTCTCTCTCTCTCTCTCTCTCTCTCTCTCTCTCTCTCTCTCTCTCTCTCTCTCTCTGTCTCTCTCTGTCCCTCTCTGTCCCTCTCTCTCTCTCTCTCTCTCTCTCTCTCTCTCTCTCTCTCTCTCTCTCTCTCTCTCTCTCTCTCTCTCTCTCTCTCTCTCTCTCTCTCTCTCCGTCTCCCTCTTTCCATCCCTCCCTCCTCATCCAGCCTATACTTCTAAGCACTAGCAATTGTGTTCACATGATGAAAGGAGAAAGCAACAGAAAGAAGCTATGAAAAATAAGAACATGCAGACGTTGAGAAAATATTCTCACACACAGAGTGATAGATTAGGAGCGAGAGAGAGGCAGAGTCTGGCAGAGAAAAAAAATTGTCTTTTTTTTTTGGTTTTGGAAGGCAGCCTAAAAATGTGCCTGTGGCAGATGTTCAGACAGAAGGTGTTTGCATGCTGTTGGTTAATACAACACCATACGGGACACAGTACGACCACCACGATAACCAGTAAGCAACACTCTCCGTGAGCATGGTACTGAGCCAACTCTACCTTCTGTTTTAGGAGAGGAACCACTACCCTGTGGATTGAGACATACCTTGATGATGCCGCTGCTCTGCTCTGCCCGTGCACCACAACTGATGATAGCAATAATAATACTACTAATAACATAATGGTCTGTGGGATGGGAGGGAATCACATCTCCTGGAACTAAACTACGATAGAATGTGTGAGGAGCACCATTAAATGAAGAAAGATCTCATAGTCTAAAGGTTGATCAAGATCTCATAGTCTAAAGGCTGATGAAGACCTCTGAGTCTAAAGGCTGATGAAGATCTCTGAGTCTAAAGGCTGATGAAGACCTCTGAGTCTAAAGGCTGATGAAGACCTCTGAGTCTAAAGGTTGGTGAAGACCTCTGAGTCTAAAGGTTGGTGAAGACCTCTGAGTCTAAATGTTGATGAAGACCTCTGAGTCTAAATGCTGATGAAGACCTCTGAGTCTAAATGTTGATGAAGACCTCTGAGTCTAAATGCTGATGAAGACCTCTGAGTCTAAAGGTCTGGGATGGTGCTTTACTCTGGGGTCTAGGCTGGGTAACTGTACTGGGATGGTGCTTTACTCTGGGGTCTAGGCTGGGTAACTGTACTGGGATGGTGCTTTACTCTGGGGTCTAGGCTGGGGTTCTGTACTGGGATGGTGCTTTACTCTGGGGTCTAGGCTGGGTAACTGTACTGGATTGGTGCTTTACTCTGGGGTCTAGGCTGGGTTACTGTACTGGGATGGTGCTTTACTCTGGGGTCTAGGCTGGGTTACCGTACTGGGATGGTGCTTTACTCTGGGGTCTAGGCTGGGGTTCTGTACTGGGATGGTGCTTTACTCTGGGGTCTAGGCTGGGTTACCGTACTGGGATGGTGCTCACAAGATATCGGTCAAAGGTTATTCACAAAACAATATTACCATATTATAAAGACAACGTATGTAAACATCCATGCGTTAAAGCTCCACCCTGTTGTGAGAGACCTGTTTGGATGAATGCGTTGCGCCATTCAGAGATGCACTTTGTAGTCTACTCTGTAACTTAACCTGTTACGGTTTCTACTGAGTGCCTTGGAGCATAAGTGGTGTTTTTATTTAAACTGTGCATTCATTGTATTTTGAACACACATCCAGATACTCAGCTCGTTTGTTACATTTTACATTTTACATTTTAGTCATTTAGCAGACGCTCTTATCCAGAGCGACTTACAGGAGCAATTAGGGTTAAGTGCCTTGCTCAAGGGCACATTTACGTCATTTAGCAGACGCTCTTATCCAGAGCGACTCACCAATTGGTGCGTTCACCCTATAGCCAGTGGGATAACCACTTTACAATTTTTTTTGGGGGGGGGTAGAAGGATTACTTTATCCTATCCCAGGTATTCCTTAAAGAGGTGGGGTTTCAAATGCCTCCGGAAGGTGGTGAGTGACTCCGCTGTCCTGGCGTCGTGAGGGAGCTTGTTCCACCATTGGGGTGCCAGAGCAGCGAACAGTTTTGACTGGGCTGAGCGGGAACTATGCTTCCGCAGAGGAAGGGGAGCCAGCAGGCCAGAGGTGGATGAACGCAATGCCCTCGTTTGGGTGTAGGGACTGATCAGAGCCCGAAGGTACAGAGGTGCCGTTCCCTCACTGCTCCATAGGCAAGCACCATGGTCTTGTAGCGGATGCGAGCTTCAACTGGAAGCCAGTGGAGTGTGCGGAGGAGGGGGTGACGTGAGAGAACTTGGGAAGGTTGAACACAAGACGGGCTGCGGCATTCTGGATGAGTTGTAGGGGTTTAATGGCACAGGCAGGGAGGCCAGCCAACAGCGAGTTGCAGTAGTCCAGACGGGAGATGACAAGTGCCTGGATTAGGACCTGTGCCGCTTCCTGTGTAAGGCAGGGTCGTACTCTCCGAATGTTGTAGAGCATGAACCTGCAGGAGCGGGTCACCGCCTTGATGTTGGCGGAGAACGACAGGGTGTTGTCCAGGGTCACGCCTAGGCTCTTCACACTCTGGGAGGAGGACACAGCGGAGTTGTCAACCGTGATGGCGAGATCATGGAACCGGCAGTCCTTCCCCGGGAGGAAGAGCAGCTCCGTCTTGCCAGGGTTCAGCTTGAGGTGGTGATCCGTCATCCATACTGATATGTCTGCCAGACATGCAGAGATGCGATTCGCCACCTGGTTATCAGAAGGGGGAAAGGAGAAGATTAGTTGTGTATCGTCAGCGTAGCAATGATAGGAGAGGCCATGTGAGGATATGACAGAGCCAAGTGACTTGGTGTATAGGGAGAAAAGGAGAGGGCCTAGGACTGAGCCCTGGGGACACCAGTGGTGAGAGCACGTGGTGCGGAGACAGCTTCTCGCCACGCCACTTGGTAGGAGCGACCGGTCAGGTAGGACGCAATCCAGGAGTGAGCCGCGCCGGAGATGCCCAGCTCGGAGAGGGTGGAGAGGAGGATCTGATGGTTCACAGTATCAAAGGCAGCAGACAGGTCTAGAAGGACAAGAGCAGAGGAGAGAGAGTTAGCTTTAGCAGTGCGGAGAGCCTCCGTGACACAGAGAAGAGCAGTCTCAGTTGAATGACCAGTCCTGAAACCTGACTGGTTTGGATCAAGAAGGTCATTCTGAGAGAGATAGCAAGAGAGTTGGCTAAAGACGGCACGCTCAATAGTTTTGGAAAGAAAAGAAAGAAGGGATACTGGTCTGTAGTTGTTGACATCAGTGGGATCGAGTGTTGGTTTCTTGAGAAGGGGAGCAACTCTCGCTCTCTTGAAGACGGAAGGGACATGGCCAGCGGTCAAGGATGAGTTGATCAGCGAGGTGAGGTAGGGGAGAAGGTCACCGGAGATGGTCTGGAGAAGAGAGGAGGGGATGGGGTCAAGCGGGCAGGTTGTTGGGCGGCCTGCAGTCACAAGTCGCAGGATTTTATCTGGAGAGAGAGGGGAGAAAGAAGTCAAAGCATAGGGTAGGGCAGTGTGAGTAGGACCAGCAGTGTCATTAGACTTAACAAACGAGGATCGAATGTCGTCAACCTTCTTTTCAAAGTGGTTGACGAAGTCATCCACAGAGAGAGAGGAGGGGGGGCGGGGGGAGGATTCAGGAGGGAGGAAAATGTGGCAAAGAGCTTCCTAGGGTTAGAGGCAGATGCTTGGAATTTAGAGTGGTAGAAAGTGGCCTTAGCAGCAGAAACAGATGAAGAAAATGTAGAGAGGAGGGAGTGAAAAGATGCCAGGTCGGCAGGGAGTTTAGTTTTCTTCCATTTCCGCTCCGCTGCCCGGAGCTCTGTTCTGTGAGCTCGCAATGAGTCATCAAGCCACGGAGCTGGAGGGGAGGACCGAGCCGGCCGGGAGGATAGGGGACACAGAGAGTCAAAGGATGCAGAAAGGGAGGAGAGGAGGGTTGAGGAGGCAGAATCAGGAGATTGGAGGGAGAAGGATTGAGCAGAGGGAAGAGATGATAGGATGGAAGAGGAGAGAGTAGTGGGAGAGAGAGAGCGAAGGTTGCGGCGGCGCATTACCATCTGTGTAGGGGCAGAGTGAGTAGTGTGGGAGGAGAGCGAGAGAGAAAAGGAAACAAAGTAGTGGTCGGAGACATGGAGGGGAGTTGCAGTGAGATTAGTAGAAGAGCAGCATCTAGTAAAGATGAGGTCAAGCGTATTGCCTGCCTTGTGAGTAGGGGGGACGGTGAGAGGGTGAGGTCAAAAGAGGAGAGAAGTGGAAAGAAGGAGGCAGAGAGAAATGAGTCAAATGTGGACATAGGGAGGTTGAAATCCCCCAAAACTGTGAGGGGTGAGCCATCCTCAGGAAAGGAACTTATCAAGGCGTCAAGCTCATTGATGAACTCTCCAAGGGAACCTGGAGGGCGATAGATGACAAGGATATTAAGCTTAAATGGGCTAGTGACTGTGACAGCATGGAATTCAAATGAGGAGATAGACAGATGGGTTAGGGGGAAAAATTGAGAATGTCCACTTGGGAGAGATGAGGATTCCTGTGCCACCACCCCCTCTGACCAGATGCTCTCGGGGTATGCGAGAACACATGGTCAGATGAGGAGAGAGCAGTAGGAGTAGCAGTGTTTTCAGTGGTAATCCATGTTTCCGTCAGCGCCAGGAAGTCGAGGGACTGGAGATTAGCATAGGCTGGGATGAAGTCAGCTTTGTTGGCAGCAGAACGGCAGTTCCAGAGGCTGCCTGAGACCTGGAACTCCAGGTGTGGGGTGCGTGCAGGGACCACCAGGTTAGAGAGGCAGCAGCCACGCGGTGTGGGGTGTTTGTGTAGCCTGTGCGGAGAGGAGAGAACAGGGATAGGCAGAAGCATAGTTGACAGGCTGCAACAGATGGCTACAATAATGCAGAGGAGATCGGGATGAAATGAACTGAACATCAGGGAAAGGAGAGAGCAGGCCTCCCTCACCAAAAAAATAAATAAATATATAACTCTCCCAACGTCCACCTCAGAAACTATAATTGTTTCACTGAACCACCCGAATAAAACTCTCCCAACTTCCACTTTAGAAATTAGAATTGTTGTAAGCTACAGCAGACTGTTATCAGTAGCTGTAATTAAGTACAGCAGCTACCAACCACCTAACGTTAATGCCTCGGATGAGGTTAGAAAAACAGCTGAATGGTAGCAGCTAGCTGGCTCAATCACAGGTACTCTCAAGCATGAAATAACATTGGAAACAGCTAACCACAGTTGTTAAAAGTTACCGGTAGCTACCCTCTAGCTAGCTAGCTTTGTTGGTCCAGGTAGTGGGTAAGCTAGCCTCGTGCTTCGCCTGGGCTCCGCCGAATAAAAATCCTTACCTACAATAATTACCTACAATAATAACCTACAATAACTACCGGAGTAAGCTACCTATAATACCAAACTACAATACCTACCTACAATCTAAATACATGGTTTAAGCTTAGCTCAACACCATATAAGAAGCCAAGCTTACCTTTCATAACGCAGCAATGATTAAACGTTGGGTAGCTAGCACAAAGATATTGTATTTAGCTACCACAGCCTGCTGGTAGTGTTGGCTAGCTAGCAATGGCTACTGTGTTGACTTTGTTTGAAAAACGGCGTCGCTGTGAGCGAATGTAGCTGGCTAAAAGGATATTGTTTTTAGTTGCTACCGTTGCTAATAGCAACTCGCCAGCTAATCCAGGAGGTGAGTTAGCGAGCTAGCTTCGTGCTACATCCGGCACCGCCGAATACAAAAGTAACCTACAATAACTACACAACAGCTACCCGCAACAGCCCACGATGCCTACCTATACTACTTAATAATATACAGCCCACGATGCCTACCTATAGTACCTAACTACAATCTAAATACATAGTTTAAGCCTTACTCGACAAAGCCCAAGCTATGTATAAAGCCAAACTGGCAGACTGCAATCAGTAGCCGAAATTAGGTACAGCAGCTACCGACCACCTAACGTTAATGATAATGAGGTTAGAAAAAACAGCTGAAGGTGGCAGCTAGCTGGCTCAATTACAGGTACTCTTAAGCGTGAAATAACATTGGAAACAGCTAACCACCGTTGCTAAAAGTTACCGTAGCTACCCTCTAGCTAGCTAGCTTTGTTGGTCCAGGTAGTGGGTAAGCTAGCCTCGTGCTTCGCCTGGGCTCCGCCGAATAAAATCCTTACCTACAATAATGACCTACAATAATAACCTACAATAACTACCGGAGTAAGCTACCTATAATACCAAACTACAATACCTACCTACAAACTAAATACATGGTTTAAGCTTAACTCAACACCATAAACGAAGCCAAGCTTACCTCTCCTGCTAGAGAAAACACAACCTCTCCCGAGTGGTGCAGCAGTCAAACTCTATTGGCGGATTTAACGGATTGGATCTCTGATAGGCCACACACCAGTGTGGCACCTCTGTTTATGTTCATGGAAGATCTAGTGTTATTTTTTGGGAACTGTGTTTGTATGGTGACTTTAGGGATGGGATGGCTGTGGACAGGTTATCTGGACTGCTGTCTGTTACTCTCAGTCTTAAATCGTCATGGGATGGCTGTGGACAGGTTATCTGGACTGCTGTCTGTTACTCTCAGTCTTAAATCGTCATGGGATGGCTGTGGACAGGTTATCTGGACTGCTGTCTGTTACTCTCAGTCTTAAATCGTCATGGGATGGCTGTGGACAGGTTATCTGGACTGCTGTCTGTTACTCTCAGTCTTAAATCGTCATGGGATGGCTGTGGACAGGTTGTCTGGACTGCTGTCTGTAACTCTCAGTCTTAAATCGTCATGGGATGGCTGTGGACAGGTTATCTGGACTGCTGTCTGTAACTCTCAGTCTTAAATCGTCATGGGATGGCTGTGGACAGGTTATCTGGACTGCTGTCTGTTACTCTCAGTCTTAAATCGTCATGGGATGGCTGTGGACAGGTTATCTGGACTGTTGTCTGTTACTCTCAGTCTTAAATCGTCATGGGATGGCTGTGGACAGGTTATCTGGACTGCTGTCTGTTACTCTCAGTCTTAAATCGTCATGGGATGGCTGTGGACAGGTTATCTGGACTGCTGTCTGTAACTCTCAGTCTTAAATCGTCATGGGATGGCTGTGGACAGGTTATCTGGACTGCTGTCTGTTACTCTCAGTCTTAAATCGTCATGGGATGGCTGTGGACAGGTTATCTGGACTGCTGTCTGTGACTCTCAGTCTTAAATCGTCATGGGATGGCTGTGGACAGGTTATCTGGACTGCTGTCTGTGACTCTCAGTCTTAAATCGTCATGGGATGGCTGTGGACAGGTTATCTGGACTGCTGTCTGTTACTCTCTGTCTTAAATCGTCATGGGATGGCTGTGGACAGGTTATCTGGACTGCTGTCTGTTACTCTCAGTCTTAAATCGTCATGGGATGGCTGTGGACAGGTTATCTGGACTGCTGTCTGTAACTCTCAGTCTTAAATCGTCATGGGATGGCTGTGGACAGGTTATCTGGACTGCTGTCTGTTACTCTCAGTCTTAAATCGTTGGAGAACAAAAGTAGGCTGTAATGATGAGAGTATAAAAGTTTTGACTATAACGGTGTGCTGTTTCCTGTAGATTTGACGTTGACTATAACAGTGTGCTGTTTCCTGTAGTTTTGGCGTTGACTATAACAGTGTGCTGTTTCCTGTAGATTTGGCGTTGACTATAACAGTGTGCTGTTTCCTGTAGATTTGGCGTTGACTATAACAGTGTGCTGTTTCCTGTAGTTTTGGCGTTGACTATAACAGTGTGCTGTTTCCTGTAGATTTGGCGTTGACTATAACGGTGTGCTGTTTCCTGTAGATTTGGCGTTGACTATAACAGTGTGCTGTTTCCTGTAGATTTGGCATTGACTATAACAGTGTGCTATTTCCTGTAGATTTGGCGTTGACTATAACAGTGTGCTGTTTCCTGTAGATTTGGCGTTGACTATAACAGTGTGCTGTTTCCTGTAGATTTGGCGTTGACTATAACAGTGTGCTGTTTTCTGTAGATTTGGCGTTGACTATAACAGTGTGCTGTTTCCTGTAGATTTGGCGTTGACTATAACAGTGTGCTGTTTCCTGTAGTTTTGGCGTTGACTATAACAGTGTGCTGTTTCCTGTAGATTTGGCGTTGACTATAACAGTGTGCTGTTTCCTGTAGATTTGGCATTGACTATAACAGTGTGCTGTTTCCTGTAGATTTGGCGTTGACTATAACAGTGTGCTGTTTCCTGTAGATTTGGCGTTGACTATAACAGTGTGCTGTTTCCTGTAGATTTGGCATTGACTATAACAGTGTGCTGTTTCCTGTAGATTTGGCGTTGACTATAACAGTGTGCTGTTTCCTGTAGATTTGGCGTTGACTATAACAGTGTGCTGTTTCCTGTAGATTTGGCGTTGACTATAACAGTGTGCTGTTTCCTGTAGATTTGGCGTTGACTATAACAGTGTGCTGTTTCCTGTAGATTTGGCATTGACTATAACAGTGTGCTGTTTCCTGTAGATTTGGCGTTGACTATAACGGTGTGCTGTTTCCTGTAGATTTGGCGTTGACTATAACGGTGTGCTGTTTCCTGTAGATTTGGCGTTGACTATAACAGTGTGCTGTTTTCTGTAGATTTGGCGTTGACTATACCGGTGTGCTGTTTCCTGTAGATTTGGCGTTGACTATAACGGTGTGCTGTTTTCTGTAGATTTGGCATTGACTATAACGGTGTGCTGTTTCCTGTAGATTTGGCGTTGACTATAACAGTGTGCTGTTTCCTGTAGATTTGGCGTTGACTATAACGGTGTGCTGTTTTCTGTAGATTTGGCGTTGACTATAACGGTGTGCTGTTTCCTGTAGATTTGGCGTTGACTATAACGGTGTGCTGTTTCCTGTAGATTTGGCGTTGACTATAACGGTGTGCTGTTTCCTGTAGATTTGGCGTTGACTATAACGGTGTGCTGTTTTCTGTAGATTTGGCGTTGACTATAACGGTGTGCTGTTTCCTGTAGATTTGGCGTTGACTATAACGGTGTGCTGTTTCCTGTAGATTTGGCGTTGACTATAACGGTGTGCTGTTTTCTGTAGATTTGGCGTTGACTATAACGGTGTGCTGTTTCCTGTAGATTTGGCGTTGACTATAACGGTGTGCTGTTTTCTGTAGATTTGGCGTTGACTATAACGGTGTGCTGTTTCCTGTAGATTTGGCGTTGACTATAACAGTGTGCTGTTTTCTGTAGATTTGGCGTTGACTATAACAGTGTGCTGTTTCCTGTAGATTTGGCGTTGACTATAACGGTGTGCTGTTTTCTGTAGATTTGGCGTTGACTATAACGGTGTGCTGTTTTCTGTAGATTTTGCGTTGACTATAACAGTGTGCTGTTTTCTGTAGATTTGGCGTTGACTATAACGGTGTGCTGTTTCCTGTAGATTTGGCGTTGACTATAACGGTGTGTTGTTTCCTGTAGATTTGGCGTTGACTATAACGGTGTGCTGTTTCCTGTAGATTTGGCGTTGACTATAACAGTGTGCTGTTTCCTGTAGATTTGGCGTTGACTATAACGGTGTGTTGTTTCCTGTAGATTTGGCGTTGACTATAACAGTGTGCTGTTTCCTGTAGATTTGGCGTTGACTATAACGGTGTGCTGTTTCCTGTAGATTTGGGTTGACTATAACGGTGTGTTGTTTCCTGTAGATTTGGCGTTGACTATAACAGTGTGCTGTTTCCTGTAGATTTGGCGTTGACTATAACGGTGTGCTGTTTCCTGTAGATTTGGCGTTGACTATAACAGTGTGCTGTTTCCTGTAGATTTGGCGTTGACTATAACAGTGTGCTGTTTCCTGTAGATTTATACAGCGTGTGTCATAACAGCAGGTCCAAGGCAGGTAGGAGTAATTTGCATTCAGGGAGGAACCAGGGAATCCGGTCACAGTGCGGAAGCAGCGGGCAGGTTAGAGACTCATTTTTATTACCATGTGTAAGACGCAACAAATCTCCATCAGATAGTGATCAGATGTTAATGCAAGATGTAACCACGGCTTCAGTGACCAGATCTCAACCCAAATGATGGAATGTCTTGAGGAAGACTGGTGTCTCTCCAATAGAGTTCCAGAACCTAGAGGTCCAGACACTAGAGGTCCAGACACTAGAGGTCCAGAACCTAGAGGTCCAGAACCTAGCGGTCCAGAACCTAGAGGTCCAGACACTAGAGGTCCAGAACCTAGAGGTCCAGACACTAGAGGTCCAGAACCTAGAGGTCCAGAACCTAGAGGTCCAGACACTAGAGGTCCAGAACCTAGAGGTCCAGACACTAGAGGTCCAGAACCTAGAGGTCCAGAACATAGAGGTCCAGACACTAGAGGTCCAGAACCTAGAGGTCCAGAACCTAGAGGTCCAGACACTAGAGGTCCAGAACCTAGAGGTCCAGACAATAGAGGTCCAGACACTAGAGGTCCAGAACCTAGAGGTCCAGAACCTAGAGGTCCAGACACTAGAGGTCCAGACACTAGAGGTCCAGAACCTAGAGGTCCAGACACTAGAGGTCCAGAACCTAGAGGTCCAGACACTAGAGGTCCAGAACCTAGAGGTCCAGAACATAGAGGTCCAGACACTAGAGATCCAGAACCTAGAGGTCCAGAACGTAGAGGTCCAGACACTAGAGGTCCAGAACCTAGAGGTCCAGAACCTAGAGGTCCAGACACTAGAGGTCCAGACACTAGAGGTCCAGAACCTAGAGGTCCAGAACCTAGAGGTCCAGACATTAGAGGTCCAGAACCTAGAGGTCCAGAACCTAGAGGTCCAGACACTAGAGGTCCAGACACTAGAGGTCCAGAACCTAGAGGTCCAGACACTAGAGGTCCAGAACCTAGAGGTCCAGACACTAGAGGTCCAGACACTAGAGGTCCAGAATCTACGCCAAGGTTGGTGTTTCCTTTATTTTGGCAGTAACCTGTAGGTTGAGGGTTTAAAGAAATAGGTTGCAAAATGAAACATAGGTTTGTTATAATGAAATATAACTGTTGTCATTTAATCATATAATTGGTTTCAACAAATCTAGTTTTTTTCCAATTGAGAAAACTGATTGGATTTACTTGTAACCAGTTGAAGTAATTATTAGGGGTTGATCCAAAGACTCATTTTTTTACAGTACGTGATCAGTGAGCCATTCTCCAGCCTACAGCCTCCAGGTGTGCGTCCCAAATGGCACCCTATTCCATATATAGTGCACTACTTTTGACCAGGACCCATAGGGAATAGGGTACCATTTGGGAGACGAACAAGGTTTTCAGGCTCCATGTCCACCGTGACATTGAAAGGAAGCCGGCTTCCGGGAGGGGTCTGGCCCAGAGAAGCCTTCTGGAAACCATTGTCCTGGGTCCTGAGGGAAAGAGAGGAGAGTCTGGGTCCTGAGGAGAGAAGCGACTAGTCTGGGTCCTGAGGAGAGAAGAGACTAGTCTGGGTCCTGAGGGAAGGAGAGACTAGTCTGGGTCCTGAGGAGAGTAGAGACTAGTCTGGGTCCTGAGGAGAGGAGAGACTAGTCTGGGTCCTGAGGAGAGGAGAGACTAGTCTGGGTCCTGAGGAGAGGAGAGACTAGTCTGGGTCCTGAGGAGAGGAGAGACTAGTCTGGGTCCTGAGGATAGGAGAGACTAATATGGGTCCTGAGGGAAAGAGAGGAGAGTCAAGGTCCTGAGGAGAGAAGAGACTAGTCTGGGTCCTGAGGAGAGAATAGACTAGTCTGGGTCCTGAGGAGAGGAGAGACTAGTCTGGGTCCTGAGGGAAGGAGAGACTAGTCTGGGTCCTGAGGAGAGGAGAGACTAGTCTGGGTCCTGAGGAGAGGAGAGACTAGTCTGGGTCCTGAGGAGAGGAGAGACTAGTCTGGGTCCTGAGGATAGGAGAGACTAATATGGGTCCTGAGGGAAAGAGAGGAGAGTCAAGGTCCTGAGGAGAGAAGAGACTAGTCTGGATCCTGAGGAGAGAATAGACTAGTCTGGGTCCTGAGGAGAGGAGAGACTAGTCTGGGTCCTGAGGGAAGGAGAGACTAGTCTGGGTCCTGAGGAGAGGAGAGACTAGTCTGGGTCCTGAGGGAAGGAGAGACTAGTCTGTGTCCTGAGGAGAGGAGAGACTAGTCTGGGTCCTGAGGAGATAAGAGACTAGTCTGGGTCCTGAGGAGAGAAGAGACTAGTCTGGGTCCTGAGGAGAGAAGAGACTAGTCTGGGTCCTGAGGAGAGAAGAGACTAGTCTGGGTCCTGAGGAGAGAAGAGACTAGTCTGGGTCCTGAGGAGAGGAGAGGAGAGACTAGTCTGGGTCCTGAGGGAAGGAGAGACTAGTCTGGGTCCTGAGGAGAGGAGATACTAGTCTGGGTCCTGAGGAGAGGAGAGACTAGTCTGGGTCCTGAGGAGAGGAGAGACTAGTCTGGGTCCTGAGGAGATGAGAGTCTGGGTCCTGAGGAGAGGAGAGACTAGTCTGGGTCCTGAGGAGAGGAGAGACTAGTCTGGGTCCTGAGGAGAGGAGAGACTAGTCTGGGTCCTGAGGAGAGGAGAGACTAGGCTGGGTCCTGAGGAGAGGAGAGACTAGTCTGGGTCCTGAGGAGAGGAGAGACTAGTCTGGGTCCTGAGGAGAGGAGAGACTAGTCTGGGTCCTGAGGAGAGGAGAGACTAGTCTCGGTCCTGAGGAGAGGAGAGACTAGTCTGGGTCCTGAGGGAAGGAGAGTCTGGGTCCTGGGGGAAGGAGAGGAGAGACTAGTCTGGGTCCTGAGGAGAGGAGAGACTAGTCTGGGTCCTGAGGGAAAGAGAGGAGATTCTGGGTCCTGAGGAGAGAAGAGACTAGTCTGGGTCCTGAGGAGAGAAGAGACTAGTCTGGGACCTGAGGAGAAGAGAGACTAGTCTGGGTCCTGAGGAGAGGAGAGACTAGTCTGGGTCCTGAGGAGAGGAGAGTCTGGGTCCTGAGGAGAGGAGAGACTAGTCTGGGTCCTGAGGTGAGAAGAGACTAGTCTGGGTCCTGAGGAGAGGAGAGACTAGTCTAGGTCCTGAGGAGAGGAGAGACTAGTCAGGGTCCTGAGGAGAAGAGAGACTAGTCTGGGTCCTGAGGGAAAGAGAGGAGAGTATGGGTCCTGAGGAGAGAAGAGACTAGTCTGGGTCCTGAGGAGAGAAGAGACTAGTCTGGGTCCTGAGGAGAGGAGAGACTAGTCTGGGTCCTGAGGAGAGGAGAGACTAGTCTGGGTCCTGAGGGATGGAGAGACTAGTCTGGGTCCTGAGGAGAGGAGATACTAGTCTGAGTCCTGAGGAGAGGAGAGACTAGTCTGGGTCCTGAGGAGAGGAGAGACTAGTCTGGGTCCTGAGGGATGGAGAGACTAGTCTGGGTCCTGAGGAGAGGAGATACTAGTCTGAGTCCTGAGGAGAGGAGAGACTAGTCTGGGTCCTGAGGAGAGAAGAGACTAGTCTGGGTCCTGAGGAGAGAAGAGACTAGTCTGGGTCCTGAGGAGAGGAGAGTCTGGGTCCTGAGGAGAGTCTGGGTCCTGAGAAGAGAAGAGACTAGTCTGGGTCCTGAGGAGAGGAGAGTCTGGGTCCTGAGGGAAAGAGAGGAGAGTCTGGGTCCTGAGGAGAGAAGAGACTAGTCTGGGTCCTGAGGAGAGAACAGACTAGTCTGTGTCCTGAGGAGAGGAGAGACTAGTCTGGGTCCTGAGGAGAGAGGAGACTAGTTGGGTCCTGAGGAGAGGAGAGACTAGTCTGGGTCCTGAGGAGAGGAGAGACTAGTCTGGGTCCTGAGAAGAGAAGAGACTAGTCTGGGTCCTGAGGAGAGAAGAGACTAGTCTGGGTCCTGAGGAGAGAACAGACTAGTCTGGGTCCTGAGGGAAGGAGAGTCTGGGTCCTGAGGAGAGGAGAGACTAGTCTGGGTCCTGAGGAGAGGAGAGACTAATTTGGGTCCTGAGGAGAGAAGAGACTAGTCTGGGTCCTGAGGAGAGGAGAGACTAGTCTGGGTCCTGAGGGAAGGAGAGACTAGTCTGGGTCCTGAGGAGAGGAGAGACTAGTCTGGGTCCTGAGGGAAAGAGAGGAGAGACTAGGCTGGGTCCTGAGGAGAGGAGAGACTAGTCTGGGTCCTGAGGGAAGGAGAGTCTGGGTCCTGAGGAGAGGAGAGACTAGTCTGGGTCCTGAGGAGAGTAGAGACTAGTCTGGGTCCTGAGGAGAGGAGAGACTAGTCTGGGTCCTGAGGAGAGGAGAGACTAGTCTGGGTCCTGAGGGAAGGAGAGACTAGTCTGGGTCCTGAGGAGAGGAGAGACTAATTTGGGTCCTGAGGAGAGGAGAGACTAGTCTGGGTCCTGAGGAGAGGAGAGACTAGTCTGGGTCCTGAGGGAAGGAGAGACTAGTCTGGGTCCTGAGGAGAGGAGAGACTAGTCTGGGTCCTGAGGAGAGGAGAGACTAGGCTGGGTCCTGAGGGAAGGAGAGACTAGTCTGGGTCCTGAGGAGAGGAGAGACTAGTCTGGGTCCTGAGGAGAGAAGAGACTAGTCTGGGTCCTAAGGAGAGGAGAGACTAGTCTGGGTCCTGAGGGATGGAGAGACTAGTCTGGGTCCTGAGGAGAGGAGAGACTAGTCTGGGTCCTGAGGAGAGCAGAGACTAGTCTGGGTCCTGAGGGAAAGAGAGGAGAGACTAGGCTGGGTCCTGAGGAGAGAAGAGACTAGTCTGGATCCTGAGGAGAGAATAGACTAGTCTGGGTCCTGAGGAGAGGAGAGACTAGTCTGGGTCCTGAGGGAAGGAGAGACTAGTCTGGGTCCTGAGGAGAGGAGAGACTAGTCTGGGTCCTGAAGGAAGGAGAGACTAGTCTATGTCCTGAGGGGAGGAGAGACTAGTCTGGGTCCTGAGGAGATAAGAGACTAGTCTGGGTCCTGAGGAGAGAAGAGACTAGTCTGGGTCCTGAGGAGAGAAGAGACTAGTCTGGGTCCTGAGGAGAGAAGAGACTAGTCTGGGTCCTGAGTAGAGAAGAGACTAGTCTGGGTCCTGAGGAGAGGAGAGACTAGTCTGGGTCCTGAGGAGAGAAGAGACTAGTCTGGGTCCTGAGGAGAGAAGAGACTAGTCTGGGTCCTGAGGAGAGAAGAGACTAGTCTGGGTCCTGAGGAGAGGAGAGACTAGTCTGGGTCCTGAGTAGAGAAGAGACTAGTCTGGGTCCTGAGGAGAGGAGAGACTAGTCTGGGTCCTGAGGAGAGAAGAGACTAGTCTGGGTCCTGAGGAGAGAAGAGACTAGTCTGGGTCCTGAGGAGAGAAGAGACTAGTCTGGGTCCTGAGGAGAGGAGAGGAGAGACTAGTCTGGGTCCTGAGGGAAGGAGAGACTAGTCTGGGTCCTGAGGAGAGGAGATACTAGTCTGGGTCCTGAGGAGAGGAGAGACTAGTCTGGGTCCTGAGGAGAGGAGAGACTAGTCTGGGTCCTGAGGAGATGAGAGTCTGGGTCCTGAGGAGAGGAGAGACTAGTCTGGGTCCTGAGGAGAGGAGAGACTAGTCTGGGTCCTGAGGAGAGGAGAGACTAGTCTGGGTCCTGAGGAGAGGAGAGACTAGGCTGGGTCCTGAGGAGAGGAGAGACTAGTCTGGGTCCTGAGGAGAGGAGAGACTAGTCTCGGTCCTGAGGAGAGGAGAGACTAGTCTGGGTCCTGGGGGAAGGAGAGGAGAGACTAGTCTGGGTCCTGAGGAGAGGAGAGACTAGTCTGGGTCCTGAGGGAAAGAGAGGAGATTCTGGGTCCTGAGGAGAGAAGAGACTAGTCTGGGTCCTGAGGAGAGAAGAGACTAGTCTGGGACCTGAGGAGAGGAGAGACTAGTCTGGGTCCTGAGGAGAGGAGAGACTAGTCTGGGTCCTGAGGAGAGGAGAGACTAGTCTGGGTCCTGAGGAGAGGAGAGACTAGTCTGGGTCCTGAGGAGAGGAGAGACTAGTCTGGGTCCTGAGGAGAGGAGAGTCTGGGTCCTGAGGAGAGGAGAGACTAGTCTGGGTCCTGAGGTGAGAAGAGACTAGTCTGGGTCCTGAGGAGAGGAGAGACTAGTCTGGGTCCTGAGGAGAGGAGAGACTAGTCAGGGTCCTGAGGAGAAGAGAGACTAGTCTGGGTCCTGAGGGAAAGAGAGGAGAGTATGGGTCCTGAGGAGAGAAGAGACTAGTCTGGGTCCTGAGGAGAGAAGAGACTAGTCTGGGTCCTGAGGAGAGGAGAGACTAGTCTGGGTCCTGAGGGATGGAGAGACTAGTCTGGGTCCTGAGGGAAAGAGAGGAGAGACTAGGCTGGGTCCTGAGGAGAGGAGAGACTAGTCTGGGTCCTGAGGAGAGGAGAGACTAGTCTGGGTCCTGAGGAGAGGAGAGACTAGTCTGGGTCCTGAGGGAAAGAGAGGAGAGACTAGGCTGGGTCCTGAGGAGAGGAGATACTAGTCTGAGTCCTGAGGAGAGGAGAGACTAGTCTGGGTCCTGAGGAGAGGAGAGACTAGTCTGGGTCCTGAGGGATGGAGAGACTAGTCTGGGTCCTGAGGAGAGGAGATACTAGTCTGAGTCCTGAGGAGAGGAGAGACTAGTCTGGGTCCTGAGGAGAGAAGAGACTAGTCTGGGTCCTGAGGAGAGAAGAGTCTGGGTCCTGAGGAGAGGAGAGACTAGTCTGGGTCCTGAGGAGAGGAGAGTCTGGGTCCTGAGGGAAAGAGAGGAGAGTCTGGGTCCTGAGGAGAGTCTGGGTCCTGAGAAGAGAAGAGACTAGTCTGGGTCCTGAGGAGAGGAGAGTCTGGGTCCTGAGGGAAAGAGAGGAGAGTCTGGGTCCTGAGGAGAGAAGAGACTATTCTGGGTCCTGAGGAGAGAACAGACTAGTCTGTGTCCTGAGGAGAGGAGAGACTAGTCTGGGTCCTGAGGAGAGAGGAGACTAGTTGGGTCCTGAGGAGAGGAGAGACTAGTCTGGGTCCTGAGGAGAGGAGAGACTAGTCTGGGTCCTGAGAAGAGAAGAGACTAGTCTGGGTCCTGAGGAGAGAAGAGACTAGTCTGGGTCCTGAGGAGAGAAGAGACTAGTCTGGGTCCTGAGGAGAGAAGAGACTAGTCTGGGTCCTGAGGAGAGAACAGACTAGTCTGGGTCCTGAGGGAAGGAGAGTCTGGGTCCTGAGGAGAGGAGAGACTAGTCTGGGTCCTGAGGAGAGGAGAGACTAATTTGGGTCCTGAGGAGAGAAGAGACTAGTCTGGGTCCTGAGGAGAGGAGAGACTAGTCTGGGTCCTGAGGGAAGGAGAGACTAGTCTGGGTCCTGAGGAGAGGAGAGACTAGTCTGGGTCCTGAGGAGAGGAGAGACTAGTCTGGGTCCTGAGGGAAAGAGAGGAGAGACTAGGCTGGGTCCTGAGGAGAGGAGAGACTAGTCTGGGTCCTGAGGGAAAGAGAGGAGAGACTAGGCTGGGTCCTGAGGAGAGAGAGACTAGTCTGGGTCCTGAGGGAAGGAGAGTCTGGGTCCTGAGGAGAGGAGAGACTAGTCTGGGTCCTGAGGGAGAGTAGAGACTAGTCTGGGTCCTGAGGAGAGGAGAGACTAGTCTGGGTCCTGAGGAGAGGAGAGACTAGTCTGGGTCCTGAGGGAAGGAGAGACTAGTCTGGGTCCTGAGGAGAGGAGAGACTAATTTGGGTCCTGAGGGAGAGGAGAGACTAGTCTGGGTCCTGAGGAGAGGAGAGACTAGTCTGGGTCCTGAGGGAAGGAGAGACTAGTCTGGGTCCTGAGGAGAGGAGAGACTAGTCTGGGTCCTGAGGAGAGGAGAGACTAGGCTGGGTCCTGAGGGAAGGAGAGACTAGTCTGGGTCCTGAGGAGAGGAGAGACTAGTCTGGGTCCTGAGGAGAGAAGAGACTAGTCTGGGTCCTAAGGAGAGGAGAGACTAGTCTGGGTCCTGAGGGATGGAGAGACTAGTCTGGGTCCTGAGGAGAGGAGAGACTAGTCTGGGTCCTGAGGAGAGGAGAGACTAGTCTGGGTCCTGAGGAGAGCAGAGACTAGTCTGGGTCCTGAGGGAAAGAGAGGAGAGGCTGGGTCCTGAGGAGTGGAGAGACTAGTCTGGATCCTGAGGAGAGGAGAGTCTGGGTCCTGAGGAGAGGAGAGACTAGTCTGGGTCCTGAGGTGAGAAGAGACTAGTCTGGGTCCTGAGGAGAGGAGAGACTAGTCTGGGTCCTGAGGAGAGGAGAGACTAGTCAGGGTCCTGAGGAGAAGAGAGACTAGTCTGGGTCCTGAGGGAAAGAGAGGAGAGTCTGGGTCCTGAGGAGAGAAGAGACTAGTCTGGGTCCTGAGGAGAGAAGTGACTAGTCTGGGTCCTGAGGAGAGGAGAGTCTGGGTCCTGAGGAGAGTCTGGGTCCTGAGAAGAGAAGAGACTAGTCTGGGTCCTGAGCAGAGGAGAGGAGAGTCTGGGTCCTGAGGGAAAGAGAGGAGAGTCTGGGTCCTGAGGAGAGAAGAGACTAGTCTGGGTCCTGAGGAGAGAACAGACTAGTCTGTGTCCTGAGGAGAGGAGAGACTAGTCTGGGTCCTGAGGAGAGAGGAGACTAGTCTGGGTCAAGAGGAGAGGAGAGACTAGTCTGGGTCCTGAGGAGAGGAGAGACTAGTCTGGGTCCTGAGAAGAGAAGAGACTAGTCTGGGTCCTGAGGAGAGAAGAGACTAGTCTGGGTCCTGAGGAGAGAAGAGACTAGTCTGGGTCCTGAGGAGAGAACAGACTAGTCTGGGTCCTGAGGGAAGGAGAGTCTGGGTCCTGAGGAGAGGAGAGACTAGTCTGGGTCCTGAGGAGAGGAGAGACTAATTTGGGTCCTGAGGAGAGGAGAGACTAGTCTGGTTCCTGAGGAGAGGAGAGACTAGTCTGGGTCCTGAGGGAAGGAGAGACTAGTCTGGGTCCTGAAGAGAGGAGAGACTAGTCTGGGTCCTGAGGAGAGGAGAGACTAGTCTGGGTCCTGAGGGAAAGAGAGGAGAGACTAGGCTGGGTCCTGAGGAGAGGAGAGACTAGTCTGGGTCCTGGGGGAAGGAGAGGAGAGACTAGTCTGGGTCCTGAGGAGAGGAGAGACTAGTCTGGGTCCTGAGGGAAAGAGAGGAGAGACTAGGCTGGGTCCTGAGGAGAGGAGAGACTAGTCTGGGTCCTGAGGGAAAGAGAGTCTGGGTCCTGAGGAGAGGAGAGACTAGTCTGGGTCCTGAGGAGAGGAGAGACTAATTTGGGTCCTGAGGAGAGGAGAGACTAGTCTGGGTCCTGAGGAGAGGAGAGACTAGTCTGGGTCCTGAGGGAAGGAGAGACTAGTCTGGGTCCTGAGGAGAGGAGAGACTAGTCTGGGTCCTGAGGAGAGGAGAGACTAGGCTGGGTCCTGAGGGAAGGAGAGACTAGTCTGGGTCCTGAGGAGAGGAGAGACTAGTCTGGGTCCTGAGGGATGGAGAGACTAGTCTGGGTCCTGAGGAGAGGAGAGACTAGTCTGGGTCCTGAGGAGAGCAGAGACTAGTCTGGGTCCTGAGGGAAAGAGAGGAGAGACTAGGCTGGGTCCTGAGGAGAGGAGAGACTAGTCTGGGTCCTGAGGGAAGGAGAGACTAGTCTGGGTCCTGAGGAGAGGAGAGACTAATTTGGGTCCTGAGGAGAGGAGAGACTAGTCTGGGTCCTGAGGAGAGGAGAGACTAGTCTGGGTCCTGAGGAGAGGAGAGACTAGTCTGGGTCCTGAGGAGAGGAGAGACTAGGCTGGGTCCTGAGGGAAGGAGAGTCTAGTCTGGGTCCTGAGGAGAGAAGAGAGTAGTCTGGGTCCTGAGGAGAGAAGAGACTAGTCTGGGTCCTAAGGAGAGGAGAGACTAGTCTGGGTCCTGAGGGATGGAGAGACTAGTCTGGGTCCTGAGGAGAGGAGAGACTAGTCTGGGTCCTGAGGAGAGAAGAGACTAGTCTAGGTCCTGAGGAGAGAAGAGACTAGTCTGGGTCCTAAGGAGAGGAGAGACTAGTCTGGGTCCTGAGGAGAGCAGAGACTAGTCTGGGTCCTGAGGAGAGACTGGGTCCTGAGGAGAGGAGAGTCTGGTCCTGAGGGATGGAGAGTCTGGTATTGCTTTGCTCTGCCTTCCCCTCTATGGTCCTGTTGGAGAATTATGGAAGAAAACAGTGAAAGTTAACAGTATGATGTTCAAAAGGGTTGCAAATTCTGGTAACTTTCCTAAAATATACAGTTTTTCTACAAATACTGGTTAGAAGATTCCTGGAATTCAAAAGGAATAAGCAGGAAAACAATGTAAAGGTGAAAATATTAATGATCTAATAGAGGGTAGATAATTGCGGGTAGATAATTGCGGGTAGATAATTGCGGGTAGATAATTGCGGGTAGATTGCTTGCCAATTTTTCTTCTGAAATACCATTGTAGTGTGACTTTTTCAGAAAATCTCACAGGGTATTCAATTCAAAGTTGTGACCTTGGGCTGAGTCATGGTACCACCTCTCTTTCATACGTTGACAGTTTTGTCTGTTTTTTTGAGAGTGGAGTGTTTTCTTAGTTTTGGGAAGTGGCTGAATAGAGAGAGAGTCCTTAACACTGGGAAGTGGCTGAATAGAGAGAGAGTCCTTAACACTGGGAAGTGGCTGAATAGAGAGAGAGTCCTTGACACTGGGAAGTGGCTGAATAGAGAGAGAGTCCTTAAAACTGGGAAGTGGCTGAATAGAGAGAGAGTCCTTAACACTGGGAAGTGGCGGAATAGAGAGAGAGTCCTTAACACTGGGAAGTGGCTGAATAGAGAGAGAGTCCTTGACACTGGGAAGTGGCTGAATAGAGAGAGAGTCCTTAAAACTGGGAAGTGGCTGAATAGAGAGAGAGTCCTTAACACTGGGAAGTGGCTGAATAGAGAGAGTCCTTAACACTGGGAAGTGGCTGAATAGAGAGAGAGTCCTTAACACTGGGAAGGTGCTGAATAGAGAGAGAGTCCTTAACACTGGGAAGTGGCTGAATAGAGAGAGTCCTTAACACTGGGAAGTGGCTGAATAGAGAGAGTCCTTAACACTGGGAAGTGGCTGAATAGAGAGAGAGTCCTTAACACTGGGAAGTGGCTGAATAGAGAGAGAGTCATTGACACTGGGAAGTGGCTGAATAGAGAGAGAGTCCTTAACACTGGGAAGTGGCTGAATAGAGAGAGAGAGTCCTTAACACTGGGAAGTGGCTGAATAGAGAGAGAGTCCTTAACACTGGGAAGTGGCTGAATAGAGAGAGAGTCCTTGATACTGAGAAGTGGCTGAATAGAGAGAGAGTCATTGACACTGGGAAGTGGCTGAATGGAGAGAGAGTCCCTGACACTGGGAACTGGCTGAATAGAGAGAGAGTCCTTGACACTGGGAAGTGGCTGAATAGAGAGAGAGTCCTTAACACTGGGAAGTGGCTGAATAGAGAGAGAGTCCTTGACACTGGGAAGTGGCTGAATAGAGAGAGAGTCCTTGACACTGGGAAGTGGCTGAATAGAGAGAGAGTCCTTAACACTGGGAAGTGGCTGAATAGAGAGAGTCCTTAACACTGGGAAGTGGCTGAATAGAGAGAGAGTCCTTAACACTGGGAAGTGGCTGAATAGAGAGAGAGTCATTAACACTGGGAAGTGGCTGAATAGAGAGAGAGTCCTTGACACTGGGAAGTGGCTGAATAGAGAGAGAGTCCTTGACACTGGGAAGTGGCTGAATAGAGAGAGAGTCCTTGACACTGGGAAGTGGCTGAATAGAGAGAGAGTCCTTGACACTGGGAAGTGGCTGAATAGAGAGAGAGTCCTTAACACTGGGAAGTGGCTGAATAGAGAGAGAGTCCTTGACACTGGGAAGTGGCTGATTAGAGAGAGAGTCCTTGACACTAGGAAGTGGCTGAATAGAGAGAGAGTCCTTGACACTGGGAAGTGGCTGAATAGAGAGAGAGTCCCTGAAACTGGGAAAAGGCTGAATAGAGAGAGAGTCCTTGACACTGGGAAGTGGCTGAATAGAGAGAGTCCTTGACACTGGGAAGTGGCTGAATAGAGAGAGAGTCCTTGACACTGGGAAGTGGCTGAATAGAGAGAGAGAGAACTTAACACTGGGAAGTGGCTGAATAGAGAGAGTCCTTAACACTGGGAAGTGGCTGAATAGAGAGAGAGTCCTTAACACTGGGAAGTGGCTGAATAGAGAGAGTCCTTAACACGGGGAAGTGGCTGAATAGAGAGAGAGTCCTTAACACTGGGAAGTGGCTGAATAGAGAGAGAGTCCTTGACACTGGGAAGTGGCTGAATAGAGAGAGTCCTTGACACTGGGAAGTGGCTGAATAGAGAGAGAGTCCTTAACACTGGGAAGTGGCTGAATAGAGAGAGAGTCCTTGACACTGGGAAGTGGCTGAATAGAGAGAGTCCTTGACACTGGGAAGTGGCTGAATAGAGAGAGAGTCCTTAACACTGGGAAGTGGCTGAATAGAGAGAGAGTCCTTAACACTGGGAAGTGGCTGAATAGGGAGAGAGTCCCTGACACTGGGAAGTGGCTGAATAGAGAGAGTCCTTGACACTGGGAAGTGGCTGAATAGAGAGAGAGTCCTTGACACTGGGAAGTGGCTGAATAGAGAGAGAGAACTTAACACTGGGAAGTGGCTGAATAGAGAGAGTCCTTAACACTGGGAAGTGGCTGAATAGAGAGAGAGTCCTTAACACTGGGAAGTGGCTGAATAGAGAGAGTCCTTAACACGGGGAAGTGGCTGAATAGAGAGAGAGTCCTTAACACTGGGAAGTGGCTGAATAGAGAGAGAGTCCTTGACACTGGGAAGTGGCTGAATAGAGAGAGTCCTTGACACTGGGAAGTGGCTGAATAGAGAGAGAGTCCTTAACACTGGGAAGTGGCTGAATAGAGAGAGAGTCCTTGACACTGGGAAGTGGCTGAATAGAGAGAGAGTCCTTGACACTGGGAAGTGGCTGAATAGAGAGAGAGTCCTTAACACTGGGAAGTGGCTGAATAGAGAGAGAGTCCTTAACACTGGGAAGTGGCTGAATAGAGAGAGAGTCCCTGACACTGGGAAGTGGCTGAATAGAGAGAGTCCTTAACACTGGGAAGTGGCTGAATAGAGAGAGAGTCCTTGACACTGGGAAGTGGCTGAATAGAGAGAGAGTCCTTGACACTGGGAAGTGGCTGAATAGAGAGAGAGTCCTTGACACTGGGAAGTGGCTGAATAGAGAGAGAGTCCTTAACACTGGGAAGTGGCTGAATAGAGAGAGAGAGTCCTTAACACTGGGAAGTGGCTGAATAGAGAGAGAGTCCTTGACACTGGGAAGTGGCTGAATAGAGAGAGAGTCCTTGACACTGGGAAGTGGCTGAATAGAGAGAGAGTCCTTAACACTGGGAAGTGGCTGAATAGAGAGAGAGTCCTTGACACTGGGAAGTGGCTGAATAGAGAGAGAGTCCCTGACACTGGGAAGTGGCTGAATAGAGAGAGAGTCCTTGACACTGGGAAGTGGCTGAATAGAGAGAGAGTCCTTGACACTGGGAAGTGGCTGAATAGAGAGAGAGAGTCCTTAACACTGGGAAGTGGCTGAATAGAGAGAGAGTCCTTAACACTGGGAAGTGGCTGAATAGAGAGAGAGTCCTTGACACTGGGAAGTGGCTGAATAGAGAGAGAGTCCTTGACACTGGGAAGTGGCTGAATAGAGAGAGTCCTTAACACTGGGAAGTGGCTGAATAGAGAGAGAGTCCTTAACACTGGGAAGTGGCTGAATAGAGAGAGAGTCCTTGACACTGGGAAGTGGCTGAATAGAGAGAGAGTCCCTGACACTGGGAAGTGGCTGAATAGAGAGAGAGTCCTTGACACTGGGAAGTGGCTGAATAGAGAGAGAGTCCTTGACACTGGGAAGTGGCTGAATAGAGAGAGAGAGTCCTTGACACTGGGAAGTGGCTGAATAGAGAGAGAGTCCTTGACACTGGGAAGTGGCTGAATAGAGAGAGAGTCCTTAACACTGGGAAGTGGCTGAATAGAGAGAGAGTCCCTGACACTGGGAAGTGGCTGAATAGAGAGAGAGTCCTTGACACTGGGAAGTGGCTGAATAGAGAGAGAGTCCTTAACACTGGGAAGTGGCTGAATAGAGAGAGAGTCCTTGACACTGGGAAGTGGCTGAATAGAGAGAGAGTCCTTGACACTGGGAAGTGGCTGAATAGAGAGAGAGTCCTTAACACTGGGAAGTGGCTGAATAGAGAGAGAGTCCTTGACACTGGGAAGTGGCTGAATAGAGAGAGTCCTTAACACTGGGAAGTGGCTGAATAGAGAGAGAGTCCTTAACACTGGGAAGTAGCTGAATAGAGAGAGAGTCCTTAACACTGGGAAGTGGCTGAATAGAGAGAGAGAGTCCTTAACACTGGGAAGTGGCTGAATAGAGAGAGAGAGTCCTTAACACTGGGAAGTGGCTGAATAGAGAGAGAGTCCTTAACACTGGGAAGTGGCTGAATAGAGAGAGAGTCCTTAACACTGGGAAGTGGCTGAATAGAGAGAGTCCTTGACACTGGGAAGTGGCTGAATAGAGAGAGAGTCCCTGACAATGGGAAGTGGCTGAATAGAGAGAGAGAGTCCTTGACACTGGGAAGTGGCTGAATAGAGAGAGAGTCCTTAACACTAGGAAGTGGCTGAATAGAGAGAGAGTCCTTGACACTGGGAAGTGGCTGAATAGAGAGAGAGTCCTTGACACTGGGAAGTGGCTGAATAGAGAGAGAGTCCTTGACACTGGGAAGTGGCTGAATAGAGAGAGAGTCCTTGACACTGGGAAGTGGCTGAATAGAGAGAGAGTCCTTAACACTGGGAAGTGGCTGAATAGAGAGAGAGTCCTTGACACTGGGAAGTGGCTGAATAGAGAGAGAGTCCTTAACACTGGGAAGTGGCTGAATAGAGAGAGAGTCCTTGACACTGGGAAGTGGCTGAATAGAGAGAGAGTCCTTAACACTGGGAAGTGGCTGAATAGAGAGAGAGTCCTTAACACTGGGAAGTAGCTGAATAGAGAGAGAGTCCCTGACACTGGGAAGTGGCTGAATAGAGAGAGAGTCCTTAACACTGGGAAGTGGCTGAATAGAGAGAGAGTCCTTAACACTGGGAAGTGGCTGAATAGAGAGAGAGTCCTTAACACTGGGAATTGGCTGAATAGAGAGAGAGTCCTTAACACTGGGAAGTGGCTGAATAGAGAGAGTCCTTGACACTGGGAAGTGGCTGAATAGAGAGAGAGTCCCTGACACTGGGAAGTGGCTGAATAGAGAGAGTCCTTAACACTGGGAAGTGGCTGAATAGAGAGAGAGAGTCCTTAACACTGGGAAGTGGCTGAATAGAGAGAGAGAGTCCTTAACACTGGGAAGTGGCTGAATAGAGAGAGAGTCCTTGACACTGGGAAGTGGCTGAATAGAGAGAGAGTCCTTGACACTGGGAAGTGGCTGAATAGAGAGAGAGTCCTTAACACTGGGAAGTGGCTGAATAGAGAGAGAGTCCTTGACACTGGGAAGTGGCTGAATAGAGAGAGAGTCCTTGACACTGGGAAGTGGCTGAATAGAGAGAGAGTCCTTGACACTGGGAAGTGGCTGAATAGAGAGAGAGTCCTTGACACTGGGAAGTGGCTGAATAGAGAGAGAGTCCCTTAACACTGGGAAGTGGCTGAATAGAGAGAGAGTCCTTAACACTGGGAAGTGGCTGAATAGAGAGAGAGTCCTTGACACTGGGAAGTGGCTGAATAGAGAGAGAGTCCTTGACACTGGGAAGTGGCTGAATAGAGAGAGAGTCCTTAACACTGGGAAGTGGCTGAATAGAGAGAGAGAGTCCTTGACACTGGGAAGTGGCTGAATAGAGAGAGAGAGTCCTTAACACTGGGAAGTGGCTGAATAGAGAGAGAGTCCTTGACACTGGGAAGTGGCTGAATAGAGAGAGAGTCCTTGACACTGGGAAGTGGCTGAATAGAGAGAGAGTCCTTGACACTGGGAAGTGGCTGAATAGAGAGAGAGTCCTTGACACTGGGAAGTGGCTGAATAGAGAGAGAGTCCTTGACACTGGGAAGTGGCTGAATAGAGAGAGAGTCTTAACACTGGGAAGTGGCTGAATAGAGAGAGAGTCCTTGACACTGGGAAGTGGCTGAATAGAGAGAGAGTCCTTGACACTGGGAAGTGGCTGAATAGAGAGAGAGTCCTTAACACTGGGAAGTGGCTGAATAGAGAGAGAGTCCTTGACACTGGGAAGTGGCTGAATAGAGAGAGAGTCCTTGACACTGGGAAGTGGCTGAATAGAGAGAGAGTCCTTGACACTGGGAAGTGGCTGAATAGAGAGAGAGTCCTTGACACTGGGAAGTGGCTGAATAGAGAGAGAGTCCTTGACACTGGGAAGTGGCTGAATAGAGAGAGAGTCCTTAACACTGGGAAGTGGCTGAATAGAGAGAGAGTCCTTGACACTGGGAAGTGGCTGAATAGAGAGAGAGTCCTTGACACTGGGAAGTGGCTGAATAGAGAGAGAGTCCTTGACACTGGGAAGTGGCTGAATAGAGAGAGAGATCCTTAACACTGGGAAGTGGCTGAATAGAGAGAGAGTCCTTGACACTGGGAAGTGGCTGAATAGAGAGAGAGTCCTTAACACTGGGAAGTAGCTGAATAGAGAGAGAGTCCTGACACTGGGAAGTGGCTGAATAGAGAGAGAGTCCTTGACACTGGGAAGTGGCTGAATAGAGAGAGAGTCCTTAACACTGGGAAGTGGCTGAATAGAGAGAGAGTCCTTGACACTGGGAAGTGGCTGAATAGAGAGAGAGTCCTTGACACTGGGAAGTGGCTGAATAGAGAGAGAGTCCTTGACACTGGGAAGTGGCTGAATAGAGAGAGATCCTTGACACTGGGAAGTGGCTGAATAGAGAGAGAGTCCTTAACACTGGGAAGTGGCTGAATAGAGAGAGAGTCCTTAACACTGGGAAGTGGCTGAATAGAGAGAGAGTCCTTGACACTGGGAAGTGGCTGAATAGAGAGAGAGTCCTTGACACTGGGAAGTGGCTGAATAGAGAGAGAGTCCTTAACACTGGGAAGTGGCTGAATAGAGAGAGAGGTCCTTGACACTGGGAAGTGGCTGAATAGAGAGAGAGTCCCTGACACTGGGAAGTGGCTGAATAGAGAGAGAGTCCTTGACACTGGGAAGTGGCTGAATAGAGAGAGAGTCCTTGACACTGGGAAGTGGCTGAATAGAGAGAGAGTCCTTAACACTGGGAAGTGGCTGAATAGAGAGAGAGTCCTTGACACTGGGAAGTGGCTGAATAGAGAGAGAGTCCTTAACACTGGGAAGTGGCTGAATAGAGAGAGAGTCCCTTGACACTGGGAAGTGGCTGAATAGAGAGAGAGTCCTTGACACTGGGAAGTGGCTGAATAGAGAGAGTCCTTAACACTGGGAAGTGGCTGAATAGAGAGAGAGAGACCCTGACACTGGGAAGTGGCTGAATAGAGAGAGAGTCCTTGACACTGGGAAGTGGCTGAATAGAGAGAGAGTCCTTGACACTGGGAAGTGGCTGAATAGAGAGAGAGTCCTTAACACTGGGAAGTGGCTGAATAGAGAGAGAGTCCTTGACACTGGGAAGTGGCTGAATAGAGAGAGAGTCCTTGACACTGGGAAGTGGCTGAATAGAGAGAGAGTCCTTGACACTGGGAAGTGGCTGAATAGAGAGAGAGTCCTTGACACTGGGAAGTGGCTGAATAGAGAGAGAGTCCTTAACACTGGGAAGTGGCTGAATAGAGAGAGAGTCCCTGACACTGGGAAGTGGCTGAATAGAGAGAGAGTCCTTGACACTGGGAAGTGGCTGAATAGAGAGAGAGTCCTTGACACTGGGAAGTGGCTGAATAGAGAGAGAGTCCTTGACACTGGGAAGTGGCTGAATAGAGAGAGAGTCCCTGACACTGGGAAGTGGCTGAATAGAGAGAGAGTCCTTAACACTGGGAAGTGGCTGAATAGAGAGAGAGTCCTTAACACTGGGAAGTGGCTGAATAGAGAGAGAGTCCTTGACACTGGGAAGTGGCTGAATAGAGAGAGAGTCCTTGACACTGGGAAGTGGCTGAATAGAGAGAGAGTCCTTAACACTGGGAAGTGGCTGAATAGAGAGAGAGTCCTTGACACTGGGAAGTGGCTGAATAGAGAGAGAGTCCTTGACACTGGGAAGTGGCTGAATAGAGAGAGAGTCCTTGACACTGGGAAGTGGCTGAATAGAGAGAGAGTCCTTGACACTGGGAAGTGGCTGAATAGAGAGAGAGTCCTTAACACTGGGAAGTGGCTGAATAGAGAGAGAGTCCTTGACACTGGGAAGTGGCTGAATAGAGAGAGAGTCCTTGACACTGGGAAGTGGCTGAATAGAGAGAGAGTCCTTAACACTGGGAAGTGGCTGAATAGAGAGAGAGTCCTTAACACTGGGAAGTGGCTGAATAGAGAGAGAGTCCTTGACACTGGGAAGTGGCTGAATAGAGAGAGAGTCCCTGACACTGGGAAGTGGCTGAATAGAGAGAGAGTCCTTAACACTGGGAAGTGGCTGAATAGAGAGAGAGTCCTTGACACTGGGAAGTGGCTGAATAGAGAGAGAGTCCTTGACACTGGGAAGTGGCTGAATAGAGAGAGAGTCCTGACACTGGGAAGTGGCTGAATAGAGAGAGAGTCCTTAACACTGGGAAGTGGCTGAATAGAGAGAGAGTCCCTGACACTGGGAAGTGGCTGAATAGAGAGAGAGTCCTTGACACTGGGAAGTGGCTGAATAGAGAGAGAGTCCTTGACACTGGGAAGTGGCTGAATAGAGAGAGAGTCCTTGACACTGGGAAGTGGCTGAATAGAGAGAGAGTCCTTAACACTGGGAAGTGGCTGAATAGAGAGAGAGTCCTTAACACTGGGAAGTGGCTGAATAGAGAGAGAGTCCTTGACACTGGGAAGTGGCTGAATAGAGAGAGAGTCCTTGACACTGGGAAGTGGCTGAATAGAGAGAGAGTCCTTAACACTGGGAAGTGGCTGAATAGAGAGAGAGTCCTTGACACTGGGAAGTGGCTGAATAGAGAGAGAGTCCTTAACACTGGGAAGTGGCTGAATAGAGAGAGAGTCCTTAACACTGGGAAGTGGCTGAATAGAGAGAGAGTCCTTGACACTGGGAAGTGGCTGAATAGAGAGAGAGTCCTTGACACTGGGAAGTGGCTGAATAGAGAGAGAGTCCTTGACACTGGGAAGTGGCTGAATAGAGAGAGAGTCCTTGACACTGGGGAAGTGGCTGAATAGAGAGAGAGTCCTTGACACTGGGAAGTGGCTGAATAGAGAGAGAGTCCTTAACACTGGGAAGTGGCTGAATAGAGAGAGAGTCCTTGACACTGGGAAGTGGCTGAATAGAGAGAGAGTCCTTGACACTGGGAAGTGGCTGAATAGAGAGAGAGTCCTTGACACTGGGAAGTGGCTGAATAGAGAGAGAGTCCTTAACACTGGGAAGTGGCTGAATAGAGAGAGAGTCCTTAACACTGGGAAGTGGCTGAATAGAGAGAGAGTCCTTGACACTGGGAAGTGGCTGAATAGAGAGAGAGTCCTTGACACTGGGAAGTGGCTGAATAGAGAGAGGAGTCCTTGACACTGGGAAGTGGCTGAATAGAGAGAGAGTCCTTGACACTGGGAAGTGGCTGAATAGAGAGAGAGTCCTTAACACTGGGAAGTGGCTGAATAGAGAGAGAGTCCTTAACACTGGGAAGTGGCTGAATAGAGAGAGAGTCCTTGACACTGGGAAGTGGCTGAATAGAGAGAGAGTCCTTAACACTGGGAAGTGGCTGAATAGAGAGAGAGTCCTTGACACTGGGAAGTGGCTGAATAGAGAGAGAGTCCTTGACACTGGGAAGTGGCTGAATAGAGAGAGAGTCCTTAACACTGGGAAGTGGCTGAATAGAGAGAGAGTCCTTAACACTGGGAAGTGGCTGAATAGAGAGAGAGTCCTTGACACTGGGAAGTGGCTGAATAGAGAGAGAGTCCTTGACACTGGGAAGTGGCTGAATAGAGAGAGAGTCCTTAACACTGGGAAGTGGCTGAATAGAGAGAGAGTCCTTGACACTGGGAAGTGGCTGAATAGAGAGAGAGTCCTTGACACTGGGAAGTGGCTGAATAGAGAGAGAGTCCTTAACACTGGGAAGTGGCTGAATAGAGAGAGAGTCCTTGACACTGGGAAGTGGCTGAATAGAGAGAGAGTCCTTGACACTGGGAAGTGGCTGAATAGAGAGAGAGTCCTTGACACTGGGAAGTGGCTGAATAGAGAGAGAGTCCTTAACACTGGGAAGTGGCTGAATAGAGAGAGAGTCCTTAACACTGGGAAGTGGCTGAATAGAGAGAGAGTCCTTAACACTGGGAAGTGGCTGAATAGAGAGAGAGTCCTTGACACTGGGAAGTGGCTGAATAGAGAGAGAGTCCTTGACACTGGGGAAGTGGCTGAATAGAGAGAGAGTCCTTAACACTGGGGAAGTGGCTGAATAGAGAGAGAGTCCCTGACACTGGGAAGTGGCTGAATAGAGAGAGAGTCCTTGACACTGGGAAGTGGCTGAATAGAGAGAGAGTCCTTGACACTGGGAAGTGGCTGAATAGAGAGAGAGTCCCTGACACTGGGAAGTGGCTGAATAGAGAGAGAGTCCTTGACACTGGGAAGTGGCTGAATAGAGAGAGAGTCCTTGACACTGGGAAGTGGCTGAATAGAGAGAGAGTCCCTGACACTGGGAAGTGGCTGAATAGAGAGAGAGTCCTTAACACTGGGAAGTGGCTGAATAGAGAGAGAGTCCTTAACACTGGGAAGTGGCTGAATAGAGAGAGAGTCCTTAACACTGGGAAGTGGCTGAATAGAGAGAGAGTCCTTAACACTGGGAAGTGGCTGAATAGAGAGAGAGTCCCTGACACTGGGAAGTGGCTGAATAGAGAGAGAGTCCTTAACACTGGGAAGTGGCTGAATAGAGAGAGAGTCCTTAACACTGGGAAGTGGCTGAATAGAGAGAGAGTCCTTGACACTGGGAAGTGGCTGAATAGAGAGAGAGTCCTTGACACTGGGAAGTGGCTGAATAGAGAGAGAGTCCTTAACACTGGGAAGTGGCTGAATAGAGAGAGAGTCCTTAACACTGGGAAGTGGCTGAATAGAGAGAGAGTCCTTAACACTGGGAAGTGGCTGAATAGAGAGAGAGTCCCTGACACTGGGAAGTGGCTGAATAGAGAGAGAGTCCTTAACACTGGGAAGTGGCTGAATAGAGAGAGAGTCCTTGACACTGGGAAGTGGCTGAATAGAGAGAGAGTCCTTGACACTGGGAAGTGGCTGAATAGAGAGAGAGTCCTTGACACTGGGAAGTGGCTGAATAGAGAGAGAGTCCTTAACACTGGGAAGTGGCTGAATAGAGAGAGAGTCCTTGACACTGGGAAGTGGCTGAATAGAGAGAGAGTCCTTGACACTGGGAAGTGGCTGAATAGAGAGAGAGTCCTTAACACTGGGAAGTGGCTGAATAGAGAGAGAGTCCTGACACTGGGAAGTGGCTGAATAGAGAGAGAGTCCTTGACACTGGGAAGTGGCTGAATAGAGAGAGAGTCCTTGACACTGGGAAGTGGCTGAATAGAGAGAGAGTCCTTGACACTGGGAAGTGGCTGAATAGAGAGAGAGTCCTTGACACTGGGAAGTGGCTGAATAGAGAGAGAGTCCTTGACACTGGGAAGTGGCTGAATAGAGAGAGAGTCCTTAACACTGGGAAGTGGCTGAATAGAGAGAGAGTCCTTAACACTGGGAAGTGGCTGAATAGAGAGAGAGTCCTTAACACTGGGAAGTGGCTGAATAGAGAGAGAGTCCTTAACACTGGGAAGTGGCTGAATAGAGAGAGAGTCCTTAACACTGGGAAGTGGCTGAATAGAGAGAGAGTCCTTGACACTGGGAAGTGGCTGAATAGAGAGAGAGTCCTTAACACTGGGAAGTGGCTGAATAGAGAGAGAGTCCTTAACACTGGGAAGTGGCTGAATAGAGAGAGAGTCCTTGACACTGGGAAGTGGCTGAATAGAGAGAGAGTCCTTGACACTGGGAAGTGGCTGAATAGAGAGAGAGTCCTTGACACTGGGAAGTGGCTGAATAGAGAGAGAGTCCCTGACACTGGGAAGTGGCTGAATAGAGAGAGAGTCCTTAACACTGGGAAGTGGCTGAATAGAGAGAGAGTCCTTAACACTGGGAAGTGGCTGAATAGAGAGAGAGTCCTTAACACTGGGAAGTGGCTGAATAGAGAGAGAGTCCTTGACACTGGGAAGTGGCTGAATAGAGAGAGAGTCCTTAACACTGGGAAGTGGCTGAATAGAGAGAGAGTCCTTAACACTGGGAAGTGGCTGAATAGAGAGAGAGTCCTTGACACTGGGAAGTGGCTGAATAGAGAGAGAGTCCTTAACACTGGGAAGTGGCTGAATAGAGAGAGAGTCCTTGACACTGGGAAGTGGCTGAATAGAGAGAGAGTCCTTGACACTGGGAAGTGGCTGAATAGAGAGAGAGTCCTTGACACTGGGAAGTGGCTGAATAGAGAGAGAGTCCTTACACTGGGGAAGTGGCTGAATAGAGAGAGAGTCCTTGACACTGGGAAGTGGCTGAATAGAGAGAGAGTCCTTGACACTGGGAAGTGGCTGAATAGAGAGAGAGTCCCTAACACTGGGAAGTGGCTGAATAGAGAGAGAGTCCTTAACACTGGGAAGTGGCTGAATAGAGAGAGAGTCCTTGACACTGGGAAGTGGCTGAATAGAGAGAGAGTCCTTAACACTGGGAAGTGGCTGAATAGAGAGAGAGTCCTTAACACTGGGAAGTGGCTGAATAGAGAGAGAGTCCTTAACACGGGGAAGTGGCTGAATAGAGAGAGAGTCCCTAACACTGGGGAAGTGGCTGAATAGAGAGAGAGTCCTTGACACTGGGAAGTGGCTGAATAGAGAGAGAGTCCTTAACACTGGGAAGTGGCTGAATAGAGAGAGAGTCCTTAACACTGGGAAGTGGCTGAATAGAGAGAGAGTCCTTAACACTGGGAAGTGGCTGAATAGAGAGAGAGTCCTTGACACTGGGAAGTGGCTGAATAGAGAGAGAGTCCTTGACACTGGGAAGTGGCTGAATAGAGAGAGAGTCCTTGACACTGGGAAGTGGCTGAATAGAGAGAGAGTCCTTAACACTGGGAAGTGGCTGAATAGAGAGAGAGTCCTTGACACTGGGAAGTGGCTGAATAGAGAGAGAGTCCCTTGACACTGGGAAGTGGCTGAATAGAGAGAGAGTCCTTAACACTGGGAAGTGGCTGAATAGAGAGAGAGTCCCTTGACACTGGGAAGTGGCTGAATAGAGAGAGAGTCCTTGACACTGGGAAGTGGCTGAATAGAGAGAGAGTCCTTAACACTGGGAAGTGGCTGAATAGAGAGAGAGTCCTGACACTGGGAAGTGGCTGAATAGAGAGAGAGTCCTTAACACTGGGAAGTGGCTGAATAGAGAGAGAGTCCCTGACACTGGGAAGTGGCTGAATAGAGAGAGAGTCCTTAACACTGGGGAAGTGGCTGAATAGAGAGAGAGTCCTTAACACTGGGAAGTGGCTGAATAGAGAGAGAGTCCTTAACACTGGGAAGTGGCTGAATAGAGAGAGAGTCCTTAACACTGGGAAGTGGCTGAATAGAGAGAGAGTCCTTAACACTGGGAAGTGGCTGAATAGAGAGAGAGTCCTTAACACTGGGAAGTAGCTGAATAGAGAGAGAGTCCTTAACACTGGGAAGTGGCTGAATAGAGAGAGAGTCCTTAACACTGGGAAGTGGCTGAATAGAGAGAGAGTCCTTGACACTGGGAAGTGGCTGAATAGAGAGAGAGTCCTTAACACTGGGAAGTGGCTGAATAGAGAGAGAGTCCTTGACACTGGGAAGTGGCTGAATAGAGAGAGAGTCCTTGACACTGGGAAGTGGCTGAATAGAGAGAGAGTCCCTGACACTGGGAAGTGGCTGAATAGAGAGAGAGTCCTTGACACTGGGAAGTGGCTGAATAGAGAGAGAGTCCTTGACACTGGGAAGTGGCTGAATAGAGAGAGAGTCCTTGACACTGGGAAGTGGCTGAATAGAGAGAGAGTCCTTGACACTGGGAAGTGGCTGAATAGAGAGAGAGTCCCTGACACTGGGAAGTGGCTGAATAGAGAGAGAGTCCTTAACACTGGGAAGTGGCTGAATAGAGAGAGAGTCCCTGACACTGGGAAGTGGCTGAATAGAGAGAGAGTCCTTAACACTGGGAAGTGGCTGAATAGAGAGAGAGTCCTAACACTGGGAAGTGGCTGAATAGAGAGAGAGTCCTTGACACTGGGAAGTGGCTGAATAGAGAGAGAGTCCTTAACACTGGGAAGTGGCTGAATAGAGAGAGAGTCCTTAACACTGGGAAGTGGCTGAATAGAGAGAGAGTCCTTGACACTGGGAAGTGGCTGAATAGAGAGAGAGTCCCTGACACTGGGAAGTGGCTGAATAGAGAGAGAGTCCTTAACACTGGGAAGTGGCTGAATAGAGAGAGAGTCCCTAACACTGGGAAGTGGCTGAATAGAGAGAGAGAGTCCTTAACACTGGGAAGTGGCTGAATAGAGAGAGAGTCCTTAACACTGGGAAGTGGCTGAATAGAGAGAGAGTCCTTGACACTGGGAAGTGGCTGAATAGAGAGAGAGTCCTTGACACTGGGAAGTGGCTGAATAGAGAGAGAGTCCCTTGACACTGGGAAGTGGCTGAATAGAGAGAGAGTCCTTAACACTGGGAAGTGGCTGAATAGAGAGAGAGTCCTTAACACTGGGAAGTGGCTGAATAGAGAGAGAGTCCTTAACACTGGGAAGTGGCTGAATAGAGAGAGAGTCCTTGACACTGGGAAGTGGCTGAATAGAGAGAGAGTCCTTAACACTGGGAAGTGGCTGAATAGAGAGAGAGTCCTTGACACTGGGAAGTGGCTGAATAGAGAGAGAGTCCCTTGACACTGGGAAGTGGCTGAATAGAGAGAGAGTCCTTGACACTGGGAAGTGGCTGAATAGAGAGAGAGTCCCTGACACTGGGAAGTGGCTGAATAGAGAGAGAGTCCTTGACACTGGGAAGTGGCTGAATAGAGAGAGAGTCCCTGACACTGGGAAGTGGCTGAATAGAGAGAGAGTCCTTAACACTGGGAAGTGGCTGAATAGAGAGAGAGTCCTTAACACTGGGAAGTGGCTGAATAGAGAGAGAGTCCTTGACACTGGGAAGTGGCTGAATAGAGAGAGAGTCCTTAACACTGGGAAGTGGCTGAATAGAGAGAGAGTCCTTAACACTGGGAAGTGGCTGAATAGAGAGAGAGTCCTTGACACTGGGAAGTGGCTGAATAGAGAGAGAGTCCCTGACACTGGGAAGTGGCTGAATAGAGAGAGAGTCCTTAACACTGGGAAGTGGCTGAATAGAGAGAGAGTCCCTGACACTGGGAAGTGGCTGAATAGAGAGAGTCCTTAACACTGGGAAGTGGCTGAATAGAGAGAGAGTCCTTGACACTGGGAAGTGGCTGAATAGAGAGAGAGTCCTTAACACTGGGAAGTGGCTGAATAGAGAGAGAGTCCTTAACACTGGGAAGTGGCTGAATAGAGAGAGAGTCCTTAACACTGGGAAGTGGCTGAATAGAGAGAGAGTCCTTGACACTGGGAAGTGGCTGAATAGAGAGAGAGTCCTTAACACTGGGAAGTGGCTGAATAGAGAGAGAGTCCTTGACACTGGGAAGTGGCTGAATAGAGAGAGAGTCCTTGACACTGGGAAGTGGCTGAATAGAGAGAGAGTCCCTTGACACTGGGAAGTGGCTGAATAGAGAGAGAGTCCTTGACACTGGGAAGTGGCTGAATAGAGAGAGTCCTGAACACTGGGAAGTGGCTGAATAGAGAGAGAGTCCTTGACACTGGGAAGTGGCTGAATAGAGAGAGAGTCCTTGACACTGGGAAGTGGCTGAATAGAGAGAGAGTCCTTAACACTGGGAAGTGGCTGAATAGAGAGAGAGTCCCTTGACACTGGGAAGTGGCTGAATAGAGAGAGAGTCCTTAACACTGGGAAGTGGCTGAATAGAGAGAGAGTCCTTAACACTGGGAAGTAGCTGAATAGAGAGAGAGTCCTTGACACTGGGAAGTGGCTGAATAGAGAGAGAGTCCCTGACACTGGGAAGTGGCTGAATAGAGAGAGAGTCCTTGACACTGGGAAGTGGCTGAATAGAGAGAGAGTCCCTGACACTGGGAAGTGGCTGAATAGAGAGAGAGTCCTTAACACTGGGAAGTGGCTGAATAGAGAGAGAGTCCTTAACACTGGGAAGTGGCTGAATAGAGAGAGAGTCCTTAACACTGGGAAGTGGCTGAATAGAGAGAGAGTCCTTAACACTGGGAAGTGGCTGAATAGAGAGAGAGTCCTTAACACTGGGAAGTGGCTGAATAGAGAGAGAGTCCTTAACACTGGGAAGTGGCTGAATAGAGAGAGAGTCCTTAACACTGGGAAGTGGCTGAATAGAGAGAGAGTCCTTGACACTGGGAAGTGGCTGAATAGAGAGAGAGTCCCTGACACTGGGAAGTGGCTGAATAGAGAGAGAGTCCTTAACACTGGGAAGTGGCTGAATAGAGAGAGAGTCCTGACACTGGGAAGTGGCTGAATAGAGAGAGAGTCCTTGACACTGGGAAGTGGCTGAATAGAGAGAGAGTCCTTAACACTGGGAAGTGGCTGAATAGAGAGAGAGTCCTTAACACTGGGAAGTGGCTGAATAGAGAGAGAGTCCTTGACACTGGGAAGTGGCTGAATAGAGAGAGAGTCCTTAACACTGGGAAGTGGCTGAATAGAGAGAGAGTCCTTGACACTGGGAAGTGGCTGAATAGAGAGAGAGTCCTTGACACTGGGAAGTGGCTGAATAGAGAGAGAGTCCTTGACACTGGGAAGTGGCTGAATAGAGAGAGAGTCCTTAACACTGGGAAGTGGCTGAATAGAGAGAGAGTCCTTAACACTGGGAAGTGGCTGAATAGAGAGAGAGTCCTTAACACTGGGAAGTGGCTGAATAGAGAGAGAGTCCTTAACACTGGGAAGTGGCTGAATAGAGAGAGAGTCCCTGACACTGGGAAGTGGCTGAATAGAGAGAGAGTCCTTAACACTGGGAAGTGGCTGAATAGAGAGAGAGTCCTTAACACTGGGAAGTGGCTGAATAGAGAGAGAGTCCTTGACACTGGGAAGTGGCTGAATAGAGAGAGAGATCCTTGACACTGGGAAGTGGCTGAATAGAGAGAGAGTCCTTGACACTGGGAAGTGGCTGAATAGAGAGAGAGTCCCTGACACTGGGAAGTGGCTGAATAGAGAGAGAGTCCTTAACACTGGGAAGTGGCTGAATAGAGAGAGAGTCCTTGACACTGGGAAGTGGCTGAATAGAGAGAGAGTCCTTAACACTGGGAAGTGGCTGAATAGAGAGAGAGTCCTTAACACTGGGAAGTGGCTGAATAGAGAGAGAGTCCTTGACACTGGGAAGTGGCTGAATAGAGAGAGAGTCCTTAACACTGGGAAGTGGCTGAATAGAGAGAGGTCCCTTGACACTGGGAAGTGGCTGAATAGAGAGAGAGTCCCTGACACTGGGAAGTGGCTGAATAGAGAGAGAGTCCTTGACACTGGGAAGTGGCTGAATAGAGAGAGAGTCCTTGACACTGGGAAGTGGCTGAATAGAGAGAGAGTCCCTGACACTGGGAAGTGGCTGAATAGAGAGAGAGTCCTTAACACTGGGAAGTGGCTGAATAGAGAAGAGTCCTTAACACTGAGAAGTGGCTGAATAGAGAGAGAGTCCTTAACACTGGGAAGTGGCTGAATAGAGAGAGAGTCCTTAACACTGGGAAGTGGCTGAATAGAGAGAGAGTCCTTGACACTGGGAAGTGGCTGAATAGAGAGAGGTCCTTAACACTGGGAAGTGGCTGAATAGAGAGAGAGTCCTTAACACTGGGAAGTGGCTGAATAGAGAGAGAGTCCTTAACACTGGGAAGTGGCTGAATAGAGAGAGAGTCCTTAACACTGGGAAGTGGCTGAATAGAGAGAGAGTCCTTAACACTGGGAAGTGGCTGAATAGAGAGAGAGTCCTTAACACTGGGAAGTGGCTGAATAGAGAGAGAGTCCCTGACACTGGGAAGTGGCTGAATAGAGAGAGAGTCCTTAACACTGGGAAGTGGCTGAATAGAGAGAGAGTCCTTAACACTGGGAAGTGGCTGAATAGAGAGAGAGTCCTTGACACTGGGAAGTGGCTGAATAGAGAGAGAGTCCCTGACACTGGGAAGTGGCTGAATAGAGAGAGAGTCCTTGACACTGGGAAGTGGCTGAATAGAGAGAGAGTCCCTGACACTGGGAAGTGGCTGAATAGAGAGAGAGTCCTTGACACTGGGAAGTGGCTGAATAGAGAGAGAGTCCTTAACACTGGGAAGTGGCTGAATAGAGAGAGAGTCCTTAACACTGGGAAGTGGCTGAATAGAGAGAGAGTCCTTAACACTGGGAAGTGGCTGAATAGAGAGAGAGTCCTTAACACTGGGAAGTGGCTGAATAGAGAGAGAGTCCTTAACACTGGGAAGTGGCTGAATAGAGAGAGAGTCCTTGACACTGGGAAGTGGCTGAATAGAGAGAGAGTCCTTGACACTGGGAAGTGGCTGAATAGAGAGAGAGTCCCTGACACTGGGAAGTGGCTGAATAGAGAGAGAGTCCTTAACACTGGGAAGTGGCTGAATAGAGAGAGAGTCCCTTAACACTGGGGAAGTGGCTGAATAGAGAGAGAGTCCTTGACACTGGGAAGTGGCTGAATAGAGAGAGAGTCCTTAACACTGGGAAGTGGCTGAATAGAGAGAGAGTCCTTAACACTGGGAAGTGGCTGAATAGAGAGAGAGTCCTTAACACTGGGAAGTGGCTGAATAGAGAGAGAGTCCTTAACACTGGGAAGTGGCTGAATAGAGAGAGAGTCCCTTGACACTGGGAAGTGGCTGAATAGAGAGAGAGTCCCTTAACACTGGGAAGTGGCTGAATAGAGAGAGAGTCCTTAACACTGGGAAGTGGCTGAATAGAGAGAGAGTCCTTGACACTGGGAAGTGGCTGAATAGAGAGAGAGTCCTTAACACTGGGAAGTGGCTGAATAGAGAGAGAGTCCTTAACACTGGGAAGTGGCTGAATAGAGAGAGAGTCCTTAACACTGGGAAGTGGCTGAATAGAGAGAGAGTCCTTAACACTGGGAAGTGGCTGAATAGAGAGAGAGTCCTTAACACTGGGAAGTGGCTGAATAGAGAGAGAGTCCCTGACACTGGGAAGTGGCTGAATAGAGAGAGAGTCCTTGACACTGGGAAGTGGCTGAATAGAGAGAGAGTCCTTAACACTGGGAAGTGGCTGAATAGAGAGAGAGTCCTTGACACTGGGAAGTGGCTGAATAGAGAGAGAGTCCCTGACACTGGGAAGTGGCTGAATAGAGAGAGAGTCCTTGACACTGGGAAGTGGCTGAATAGAGAGAGAGTCCTTAACACTGGGAAGTGGCTGAATAGAGAGAGATCCTTAACACTGGGAAGTGGCTGAATAGAGAGAGAGTCCTTAACACTGGGAAGTGGCTGAATAGAGAGAGAGTCCTTAACACTGGGAAGTGGCTGAATAGAGAGAGAGTCCTTGACACTGGGAAGTGGCTGAATAGAGAGAGAGTCCTTAACACTGGGAAGTGGCTGAATAGAGAGAGAGTCCTTGACACTGGGAAGTGGCTGAATAGAGAGAGAGTCCTTGACACTGGGAAGTGGCTGAATAGAGAGAGAGTCCCTAACACTGGGAAGTGGCTGAATAGAGAGAGAGTCCTTAACACTGGGAAGTGGCTGAATAGAGAGAGAGTCCTTAACACTGGGAAGTGGCTGAATAGAGAGAGAGTCCTTAACACTGGGAAGTGGCTGAATAGAGAGAGAGTCCTTGACACTGGGAAGTGGCTGAATAGAGAGAGAGTCCTTAACACTGGGAAGTGGCTGAATAGAGAGAGAGTCCTTAACACTGGGAAGTGGCTGAATAGAGAGAGAGTCCTGAAACACTGGGAAGTGGCTGAATAGAGAGAGAGTCCTTGACACTGGGAAGTGGCTGAATAGAGAGAGAGTCCCTAACACTGGGAAGTGGCTGAATAGAGAGAGAGTCCTTGACACTGGGAAGTGGCTGAATAGAGAGAGAGTCCCTGACACTGGGAAGTGGCTGAATAGAGAGAGAGTCCTTAACACTGGGAAGTGGCTGAATAGAGAGAGAGTCCTGACACTGGGAAGTTGCTGAATAGAGAGAGAGTCCTTAACACTGGGAAGTGGCTGAATAGAGAGAGAGTCCTTAACACTGGGAAGTGGCTGAATAGAGAGAGAGTCCCTGACACTGGGAAGTGGCTGAATAGAGAGAGAGTCCTTAACACTGGGAAGTGGCTGAATAGACAGAGAGTCCTTAACACTGGGAAGTGGCTGAATAGAGAGAGAGTCCTTGACACTGCGAAGTGGCTGAATAGAGAGAGAGTCCCTGACACTGGGAAGTGGCTGAATAGAGAGAGAGTCCTTGACACTGGGAAGTGGCTGAATAGAGAGAGAGTCCCTGACACTGGGAAGTGGCTGAATAGAGAGAGAGTCCTTGACACTGGGAAGTGGCTGAATAGAGAGAGAGTCCTTAACACTGGGAAGTGGCTGAATAGAGAGAGTCCTTACCACTGGGAAGTGGCTGAATAGAGAGAGAGTCCTTAACACTGGGAAGTGGCTGAATAGAGAGAGAGTCCTTAACACTGGGAAGTGGCTGAATAGAGAGAGAGTCCTTAACACTGGGAAGTGGCTGAATAGAGAGAGAGTCCTTAACACTGGGAAGTGGCTGAATAGAGAGAGAGTCCTTGACACTGGGAAGTGGCTGAATAGAGAGAGAGTCCCTGACACTGGGAAGTGGCTGAATAGAGAGAGAGTCCTTAACACTGGGAAGTGGCTGAATAGAGAGAGAGTCCTTAACACTGGGAAGTGGCTGAATAGAGAGAGAGTCCTTAACACTGGGAAGTGGCTGAATAGAGAGAGAGTCCCTGACACTGGGAAGTGGCTGAATAGAGAGAGAGTCCTTAACACTGGGAAGTGGCTGAATAGAGAGAGAGTCCTTAACACTGGGAAGTGGCTGAATAGAGAGAGAGTCCTTGACACTGGGAAGTGGCTGAATAGAGAGAGAGTCCCTGACACTGGGAAGTGGCTGAATAGAGAGAGAGTCCTTGACACTGGGAAGTGGCTGAATAGAGAGAGAGTCCCTTAACACTGGGAAGTGGCTGAATAGAGAGAGAGTCCTTGACACTGGGAAGTGGCTGAATAGAGAGAGAGTCCTTAACACTGGGAAGTGGCTGAATAGAGAGAGTCCTTAACACTGGGAAGTGGCTGAATAGAGAGAGAGTCCTTGACACTGGGAAGTGGCTGAATAGAGAGAGAGTCCTTGACACTGGGAAGTGGCTGAATAGAGAGAGAGTCCTTAACACTGGGAAGTGGCTGAATAGAGAGAGAGTCCTTAACACTGGGAAGTGGCTGAATAGAGAGAGAGTCCTTGACACTGGGAAGTGGCTGAATAGAGAGAGAGTCCCTGACACTGGGAAGTGGCTGAATAGAGAGAGAGTCCTTGACACTGGGAAGTGGCTGAATAGAGAGAGAGTCCCTAACACTGGGAAGTGGCTGAATAGAGAGAGAGTCCTTAACACTGGGAAGTGGCTGAATAGAGAGAGAGTCCTTGACACTGGGAAGTGGCTGAATAGAGAGAGAGTCCTTAACACTGGGAAGTGGCTGAATAGAGAGAGAGTCCTTAACACTGGGAAGTGGCTGAATAGAGAGAGAGTCCCTGACACTGGGAAGTGGCTGAATAGAGAGAGAGTCCTTAACACTGGGAAGTGGCTGAATAGAGAGAGAGTCCTTGACACTGGGAAGTGGCTGAATAGAGAGAGAGTCCTTGACACTGGGAAGTGGCTGAATAGAGAGAGAGTCCTTAACACTGGGAAGTGGCTGAATAGAGAGAGAGTCCTTGACACTGGGAAGTGGCTGAATAGAGAGAGAGTCCTTGACACTGGGAAGTGGCTGAATAGAGAGAGAGTCCTTAACACTGGGAAGTGGCTGAATAGAGAGAGAGTCCTTAACACTGGGAAGTGGCTGAATAGAGAGAGAGTCCCTGACACTGGGAAGTGGCTGAATAGAGAGAGAGTCCTTAACACTGGGAAGTGGCTGAATAGAGAGAGAGTCCTTGACACTGGGAAGTGGCTGAATAGAGAGAGAGTCCTTGACACTGGGAAGTGGCTGAATAGAGAGAGAGTCCCTAACACTGGGAAGTGGCTGAATAGAGAGAGAGTCCTTGACACTGGGAAGTGGCTGAATAGAGAGAGAGTCCCTGACACTGGGAAGTGGCTGAATAGAGAGAGAGTCCTTGACACTGGGAAGTGGCTGAATAGAGAGAGAGTCCTTAACACTTGGAAGTGGCTGAATAGAGAGAGTCCTTACCACTGGGAAGTGGCTGAATAGAGAGAGAGTCCTTAACACTGGGAAGTGGCTGAATAGAGAGAGAGTCCTTAACACTGGGAAGTGGCTGAATAGAGAGAGAGTCCTTAACACTGGGAAGTGGCTGAATAGAGAGAGAGTCCTTAACACTGGGAAGTGGCTGAATAGAGAGAGAGTCCTTGACACTGGGAAGTGGCTGAATAGAGAGAGAGTCCCTGACACTGGGAAGTGGCTGAATAGAGAGAGAGTCCTTGACACTGGGAAGTGGCTGAATAGAGAGAGTGTCCTTAACACTTGGAAGTGGCTGAATAGAGAGAGTCCTTACCACTGGGAAGTGGCTGAATAGAGAGAGAGTCCTTGACACTGGGAAGTGGCTGAATAGAGAGAGAGTCCCTGACACTGGGAAGTGGCTGAATAGAGAGAGAGTCCTTAACACTGGGAAGTGGCTGAATAGAGAGAGAGTCCTTAACACTGGGAAGTGGCTGAATAGAGAGAGAGTCCTTAACACTGGGAAGTGGCTGAATAGAGAGAGAGTCCTTAACACTGGGAAGTGGCTGAATAGAGAGAGAGTCCTTAACACTGGGAAGTGGCTGAATAGAGAGAGAGTCCTTAACACTGGGAAGTGGCTGAATAGAGAGAGAGTCCCTGACACTGGGAAGTGGCTGAATAGAGAGAGAGTCCTTAACACTGGGAAGTGGCTGAATAGAGAGAGAGTCCTTAACACTGGGAAGGGGCTGAATAGAGAGAGAGTCCTTGACACTGGGAAGTGGCTGAATAGAGAGAGAGTCCTTAACACTGGGAAGTGGCTGAATAGAGAGAGAGTCCTTAACACTGCGAAGTGGCTGAATAGAGAGAGAGTCCCTGACACTGGGAAGTGGCTGAATAGAGAGAGAGTCCTTGACACTGGGAAGTGGCTGAATAGAGAGAGAGTCCCTGACACTGGGAAGTGGCTGAATAGAGAGAGAGTCCTTGACACTGGGAAGTGGCTGAATAGAGAGAGAGTCCTTAACACTTGGAAGTGGCTGAATAGAGAGAGTCCTTACCACTGGAAAGTGGCTGAATAGAGAGAGAGTCCTTGACACTGGGAAGTGGCTGAATAGAGAGAGAGTCCTTAACACTGGGAAGTGGCTGAATAGAGAGAGAGTCCTTAACACTGGGAAGTGGCTGAATAGAGAGAGAGTCCTTAACACTGGGAAGTGGCTGAATAGAGAGAGAGTCCTTAACACTGGGAAGTGGCTGAATAGAGAGAGAGTCCCTGACACTGGGAAGTGGCTGAATAGAGAGAGAGTCCTTAACTCTGGGAAGTGGCTGAATAGAGAGAGTCCTTAACACTGGGAAGTGGCTGAATAGAGAGAGAGTCCTTAACACTGGGAAGTGGCTGAATAGAGAGAGAGTCCTTAACACTGGGAAGTGGCTGAATAGAGAGAGAGTCCTTAACACTGGGAAGTGGCTGAATAGAGAGAGAGTCCTTAACACTGGGAAGTGGCTGAATAGAGAGAGAGTCCCTGACACTGGGAAGTGGCTGAATAGAGAGAGAGTCCTTAACACTGGGAAGTGGCTGAATAGAGAGAGAGTCCTTAACACTGGGAAGTGGCTGAATAGAGAGAGAGTCCTTGACACTGGGAAGTGGCTGAATAGAGAGAGAGTCCTTAACACAGGGAAGTGGCTGAATAGAGAGAGAGTCCTTAACACTGGGAAGTGGCTGAATAGAGAGAGAGTCCTTGATACAGGGAAGTTTCTGAATAGAGAGAGAGTCCTTAACACTGGGAAGTGGCTGAATAGAGAGAGAGTCCTTAACACTGGGAAGTGGCTGAATAGAGAGAGAGTCCCTGACACTGGGAAGTGGCTGAATAGAGAGAGAGTCCTTAACACTGGGAAGTGGCTGAATAGACAGAGAGTTCTTAACACTGGGAAGTGGCTGAATAGAGAGAGAGTCCTTGACACTGCGAAGTGGCTGAATAGAGAGAGAGTCCCTGACACTGGGAAGTGGCTGAATAGAGAGAGAGTCCTTGACACTGGGAAGTGGCTGAATAGAGAGAGAGTCCCTGACACTGGGAAGTGGCTGAATAGAGAGAGAGTCCTTGACACTGGGAAGTGGCTGAATAGAGAGAGAGTCCTTAACACTTGGAAGTGGCTGAATAGAGAGAGTCCTTACCACTGGGAAGTGGCTGAATAGAGAGAGAGTCCTTAACACTGGGAAGTGGCTGAATAGAGAGAGAGTCCTTAACACTGGGAAGTGGCTGAATAGAGAGAGAGTCCTTAACACTGGGAAGTGGCTGAATAGAGAGAGAGTCCTTAACACTGGGAAGTGGCTGAATAGAGAGAGAGTCCTTGACACTGGGAAGTGGCTGAATAGAGAGAGAGTCCCTGACACTGGGAAGTGGCTGAATAGAGAGAGAGTCCTTGACACTGGGAAGTGGCTGAATAGAGAGAGAGTCCTTAACACTGGGAAGTGGCTGAATAGAGAGAGTCCTTACCACTGGGAAGTGGCTGAATAGAGAGAGAGTCCTTGACACTGGGAAGTGGCTGAATAGAGAGAGAGTCCCTGACACTGGGAAGTGGCTGAATAGAGAGAGAGTCCTTAACACTGGGAAGTGGCTGAATAGAGAGTCCTTAACACTGGGAAGTGGCTGAATAGAGAGAGAGTCCTTAACACTGGGAAGTGGCTGAATAGAGAGAGAGTCCTTAACACTGGGAAGTGGCTGAATAGAGAGAGAGTCCTTAACACTGGGAAGTAGCTGAATAGAGAGAGAGTCCTTAACACTGGGAAGTGGCTGAATAGAGAGAGAGTCCCTGACACTGGGAAGTGGCTGAATAGAGAGAGAGTCCTTAACACTGGGAAGTGGCTGAATAGAGAGAGAGTCCTTAACACTGGGAAGGGGCTGAATAGAGAGAGAGTCCTTGACACTGGGAAGTGGCTGAATAGAGAGAGAGTCCTTAACACTGGGAAGTGGCTGAATAGAGAGAGAGTCCTTAACACTGGGAAGTGGCTGAATAGAGAGAGAATCCCTGACACTGGGAAGTGGCTGAAGAGAGAGAGAGTCCCTGACACTGGGAAGTGGCTGAATAGAGAGAGAGTCCTTGACACTGGGAAGTGGCTGAATAGAGAAAGAGTCCTTAACACTGGGAAGTGGCTGAATAGAGAGAGAGTCCTTGACATTGGGAAGTGGCTGAATAGAGAAAGAGTCCTTAACACTGGGAAGTGGCTGAATAGAGAGAGAGTCCTTGACATTGGGAAGTGGCTGAATAGAGAGAGAGTCCTTGACACTGGGAAGTGGCTGAATAGAGAGAGAGTCCCTGACACTGGGAAGTGGCTGAATAGAGAGAGAGAGTCCTTAACACTGGGAAGTGGCTGAATAGAGAAAGAGTCCTTAACACTGGGAAGTGGCTGAATAGAGAGAGAGTCCTTGACATTGGGAAGTGGCTGAATAGAGAGAGAGTCCCTGACACTGGGAAGTGGCTGAATAGAGAGAGAGTCCCTGACACTGGGAAGTGGCTGAATAGAGAGAGAGTCCCTGACACTGGGAAGTGGCTGAATAGAGAGAGAGTCCTTAACACTGGGAAGTGGCTGAATAGACAGAGAGTTCTTAACACTGGGAAGTGGCTGAATAGAGAGAGAGTCCTTGACACTGCGAAGTGGCTGAATAGAGAGAGAGTCCCTGACACTGGGAAGTGGCTGAATAGAGAGAGAGTCCTTGACACTGGGAAGTGGCTGAATAGAGAGAGAGTCCCTGACACTGGGAAGTGGCTGAATAGAGAGAGGGTCCTTGACACTGGGAAGTGGCTGAATAGAGAGAGAGTCCTTAACACTGGGAAGTGGCTGAATAGAGAGAGAGTCCTTGACATTGGGAAGTGGCTGAATAGAGAGAGAGTCCTTGACACTGGGAAGTGGCTGAATAGAGAGAGAGTCCCTGACACTGGGAAGTGGCTGAATAGAGAGAGAGTCCTTGACATTGGGAAGTGGCTGAATAGAGAGAGAGTCCCTGACACTGGGAAGTGGCTGAATAGAGAGAGAGTCCCTGACACTGGGAAGTGGCTGAATAGAGAGAGAGTCCCTGACACTGGGAAGTGGCTGAATAGAGAGAGAGTCCTTAACACTGGGAAGTGGCTGAATAGACAGAGAGTTCTTAACACTGGGAAGTGGCTGAATAGAGAGAGAGTCCTTGACACTGCGAAGTGGCTGAATAGAGAGAGAGTCCCTGACACTGGGAAGTGGCTGAATAGAGAGAGGGTCCTTGACACTGGGAAGTGGCTGAATAGAGAAAGAGTCCTTAACACTGGGAAGTGGCTGAATAGAGAGAGAGTCCTTGACATTGGGAAGTGGCTGAATAGAGAGAGAATCCCTGACACTGGGAAGTGGCTGAAGAGAGAGAGAGTCCCTGACACTGGGAAGTGGCTGAATAGAGAGAGAGTCCTTGACACTGGGAAGTGGCTGAATAGAGAAAGAGTCCTTAACACTGGGAAGTGGCTGAATAGAGAGAGAGTCCTTGACATTGGGAAGTGGCTGAATAGAGAAAGAGTCCTTAACACTGGGAAGTGGCTGAATAGAGAGAGAGTCCTTGACATTGGGAAGTGGCTGAATAGAGAGAGAGTCCTTGACACTGGGAAGTGGCTGAATAGAGAGAGAGTCCCTGACACTGGGAAGTGGCTGAATAGAGAGAGAGAGTCCTTAACACTGGGAAGTGGCTGAATAGAGAAAGAGTCCTTAACACTGGGAAGTGGCTGAATAGAGAGAGAGTCCTTGACATTGGGAAGTGGCTGAATAGAGAGAGAGTCCCTGACACTGGGAAGTGGCTGAATAGAGAGAGAGTCCCTGACACTGGGAAGTGGCTGAATAGAGAGAGAGTCCCTGACACTGGGAAGTGGCTGAATAGAGAGAGAGTCCTTAACACTGGGAAGTGGCTGAATAGACAGAGAGTTCTTAACACTGGGAAGTGGCTGAATAGAGAGAGAGTCCTTGACACTGCGAAGTGGCTGAATAGAGAGAGAGTCCCTGACACTGGGAAGTGGCTAAATAGAGAGAGAGTCCTTGACACTGGGAAGTGGCTGAATAGAGAGAGAGTCCCTGACACTGGGAAGTGGCTGAATAGAGAGAGGGTCCTTGACACTGGGAAGTGGCTGAATAGAGAGAGAGTCCTTAACACTGGGAAGTGGCTGAATAGAGAGAGAGTCCTTGACATTGGGAAGTGGCTGAATAGAGAGAGAGTCCTTGACACTGGGAAGTGGCTGAATAGAGAGAGAGTCCCTGACACTGGGAAGTGGCTGAATAGAGAGAGAGTCCTTGACATTGGGAAGTGGCTGAATAGAGAGAGAGTCCCTGACACTGGGAAGTGGCTGAATAGAGAGAGAGTCCCTGACACTGGGAAGTGGCTGAATAGAGAGAGAGTCCCTGACACTGGGAAGTGGCTGAATAGAGAGAGAGTCCTTAACACTGGGAAGTGGCTGAATAGACAGAGAGTTCTTAACACTGGGAAGTGGCTGAATAGAGAGAGAGTCCTTGACACTGCGAAGTGGCTGAATAGAGAGAGAGTCCCTGACACTGGGAAGTGGCTGAATAGAGAGAGGGTCCTTGACACTGGGAAGTGGCTGAATAGAGAGAGAGTCCTTAACACTGGGAAGTGGCTGAATAGAGAAAGAGTCCTTAACACTGGGAAGTGGCTGAATAGAGAGAGAGTCCTTGACATTGGGAAGTGGCTGAATAGAGAGAGAGTCCCTGACACTGGGAAGTGGCTGAATAGAGAGAGAGTCCCTGACACTGGGAAGTGGCTGAATAGAGAGAGAGTCCCTGACACTGGGAAGTGGCTGAATAGAGAGAGAGTCCTTAACACTGGGAAGTGGCTGAATAGACAGAGAGTTCTTAACACTGGGAAGTGGCTGAATAGAGAGAGAGTCCTTGACACTGCGAAGTGGCTGAATAGAGAGAGAGTCCCTGACACTGGGAAGTGGCTGAATAGAGAGAGAGTCCTTGACACTGGGAAGTGGCTGAATAGAGAGAGAGTCCCTGACACTGGGAAGTGGCTGAATAGAGAGAGGGTCCTTGACACTGGGAAGTGGCTGAATAGAGAGAGAGTCCTTAACACTGGGAAGTGGCTGAATAGAGAGAGAGTCCTTGACATTGGGAAGTGGCTGAATAGAGAGAGAGTCCTTGACACTGGGAAGTGGCTGAATAGAGAGAGAGTCCCTGACACTGGGAAGTGGCTGAATAGAGAGAGAGTCCTTGACATTGGGAAGTGGCTGAATAGAGAGAGAGTCCCTGACACTGGGAAGTGGCTGAATAGAGAGAGAGTCCCTGACACTGGGAAGTGGCTGAATAGAGAGAGAGTCCCTGACACTGGGAAGTGGCTGAATAGAGAGAGAGTCCTTAACACTGGGAAGTGGCTGAATAGACAGAGAGTTCTTAACACTGGGAAGTGGCTGAATAGAGAGAGAGTCCTTGACACTGCGAAGTGGCTGAATAGAGAGAGAGTCCCTGACACTGGGAAGTGGCTGAATAGAGAGAGGGTCCTTGACACTGGGAAGTGGCTGAATAGAGAGAGAGTCCTTAACACTTGGAAGTGGCTGAATAGAGAGAGTCCTTAACACTGGGAAGTGGCTGAATAGAGAGAGAGTCCTTAACACTGGGAAGTGGCTGAATAGAGAGAGAGTCCTTAACACTGGGAAGTGGCTGAATAGAGAGAGAGTCCTTAACACTGGGAAGTGGCTGAATAGAGAGAGAGTCCTTAACACTGGGAAGTGGCTGAATAGAGAGAGAGTCCCTGACACTGGGAAGTGGCTGAATAGAGAGAGAGTCCTTAACACTGGGAAGTGGCTGAATAGAGAGAGAGTCCTTAACACTGGGAAGTGGCTGAATAGAGAGAGAGTCCTTGACACTGGGAAGTGGCTGAATAGAGAGAGAGTCCTTAACACTGGGAAGTGGCTGAATAGAGAGAGAGTGTTATGATTTAACTGGATAGAACCCAAATGCAGACAAGTACACCAAGCCAGAGAAGTTTTAACAGGTTTATTATAATGTTCAATAGTCCAGGTTTCCAATAAATGGGGAAGAGCAAGTCCAGGTTACAGGGAGGGTACAGATCCAGGTCAGGGCAGGTGTGGTACCGTAATGTCCTAGTGTCCGTGGTGAGTCCAAAGGAGAGGCCCGATAGTGGAGAGCAGGATGGTGGTGGCAGGAGTGAAGCGGAGGCAGGAGTCAGGTTCCAAATATATGGTTGTCTTGACTATGATCTGACGATGAGTGGAAAGTTTGACCGGGTCTTAAAGGCTGAGGTGATTATGGTGAATGAGCTGCAGCTGGAACCCTGACTCCCGCACACCAGACTTCACTCCTGCAATCAAGGACAGACAGAGGGGAGGGGAGAGCAGAGAGAGAGCTACCTAGCAGCAGTAGGCCTAACAGTACCCCCCTCTACGGACGCCACCTGGCGGCCGACAGGGTTTATCAGGATGTAACCTATGAAACTCACGAACCAGAGCAGGATCCACAATGAAGCTCCTGGGCACCCAGGAACGTTCCTCAGGACCATAACCCTCCCAATCCACCAGGTACTGGAAACCACGACCCCGGCGGCAAACATCCAGAAGTCGCCGGACAGTGTAGACCGGACCCCCACCCACGATCTTGGGCGGAGGAGGGGGACGAGAGGGCGGGCACAAAGGGCTAACCGACACAGGCTTAATCTGGGAAACATGAAAGGTGGAATGAACCCGTAGGGAGGCAGGAAGCTGTAGCTTAACCGCGCAGGGGGTTAACAATAGACAGTATCTTGAACGGTCCTATAAAACGAGGCGCCATCTTCTTCGACTCCACCTTCAATGGAAGGTCCCGTGACTTCAGCCATACCTCTTGACCAGGAGAGTAACCGGGAGCCTGGGACCGGTGACGGTTGGCTTGCCTCTGCATGTACGCCGAGCTCGGGACAGAGCTACCCTGGCCTTCCTCCAGACCTTGCAGCAGCGGCGCATGTGGGACTGCACCGAGGGTACCGCAAGTTCCCTCTCTTGGGAAGGGAACAGGGGAGGTTGATAACCCAGAGCACACAGAAAAGGAGACAAACCAGAGGAAGCGTTAGTCAAGGTGTTATGAGCATATTCCACCCAGGGGAGCATGGAGCTCCATGACCCAGGGTTAGACCCAGTGACACAGCGAAGTGCGGTCTCCATCTCCTGGTTCGCTCTCTCGGCTTGCCCGTTGGTCTGGGGGTGATATCCAGAGGACAGGCTGGATGTAATGCCCAAAGCTTTACAGAAAGCTTTCCACACCTGGGAGACAAACTGGGGACCCCTGTCAGAGACAATATCCGTGGGTAGACCATGAGAGCGGAACACATGTTCAACCAAAATATCAGCCGTCTCTCTGGCAGTGGGCAGTTTAGGTAGGGCCAAAAAATGAGCGAACTTAGAAAAACGATCAATCACCGTAAGAATGACAGTCTTACCAGATGAGGGGGAAGTCCAGTGACAAAATCCATAGCGATATGCGACCAGGGCCGGCTGGGTATAGGTAGAGGTCGAGATGACCAGCGCTGGCCTGGGTGGAGTTTTTACTTCGTGCACATACCGTACAAGCAGCAATGAAGGCTCGAGTGTCCGCCTCCATCGTGGCCCACCAGAACTTCCGTCGCACAAAGTCAAGGGTCCGCGAAACTCCAGGGTGACAGGTAAGGGGAGACGAAGTGAGCCCACTGAAGTACCTGGGAGCGAGCAGACTCAGGGACAAACATCCGGTTAGGGAGGACCCCTCCCAGGGTCAGCTTGATGATGTTGAGCCTGTCTAACAATCCCCTCGATGTCACATGTGATGACTGCAATACTGCAGGTAGGAGGCAAAATGGGTTCAGGGTTACTACCAGTATCAACAGCCGAATGAACACGAGACAGGGCGTCAGGCTTGACGTTGCGTGACCCAGGACGGTAAGACAGAGAAAAATTGAATCTCCCAAAAAATAGTGCCCACCTGGCTTGACGGGGGTTGAGCTGCTTCGCTGACTGGAGGTAAGCCAGATTCTTATGATCCGTCCAAACGATGAAGGGTTGTTCCGCCCCTCCAACCAATGTCGCCACTCCTCGAGAGCCAGCTTAACGGCGAGCAGTTCACGATTTCCAACATCATAATTCCTCTCTGCCTGAGAAAGTTTCCTTGAGAGAAAAGCACAGGGATGCAGTTTGTTATCTTCAGGAGAACGTTGTGACAACACTGCACCTACCCCAGTGTCGGATGCATCCACCTCCACGACAAACTGGCGGTCGGGGTCCGGCTGCATCAGAATGGGAGCCGAGGCGAAGCGATGTTTCAGTTCTTCGAACGCTGATTCGGCCCCTTCATTCCAAGCGAACGGTCGTGAGATGGAGGTGAGAGCGGTGAGTGGCGCCGCAATGCGGCTGTAGTCCTTGATGAACCTCCTATAGAAGTTCGCAAACCCCAGGAATCGTTGAAGTTGTTTGCGGGTAGAGGGAGCTGGCCAGTCCGTGACAGCAGAGATCTTAGCTGGGTCCATCCGCAGCTCCCCCTGAGCTATGATGTAACCCAAAAAAGAGGTCTCAGACACATGAAATTCACATTTCTCCATCTTCACAAACAGTTTGTTCTCCAACAACCTTTGCAACACCTGGCGCACATGCAGTTCATGTTCCTGGGAGGACTCTGAGAAAATCAAGATATCATCCAGATAGACAAAAACAAACCGATTCAACATGTCCCGAAGGACATCATTGACTAGTGCCTGAAAAACAGCAGGGGCATTAGACAACCCAAAAGGCATAACCCGATACTCAAAATGTCCCAAGGGTGTGTTGAAGGCAGTCTTCCATTCATCACCCTTACGAATGCGCACCAGGTGATACGCATTTCGTAGATCCAGTTTCGTAAAGATGGTAGCACCATGAAGGAGGGGAAAAGCAGAATTAATCAAAGGCAGAGAATACTTGTTCTTAATGGTGATGTTGTTAAGTCCACGGTAATCAATACAGGGTCTGAGGGTCTTATCCTTCTTAGCAACAAAAAGAATCCCGCTCCTACAGGTGACGAGGAAGGACGCATAATACCTGCCGCCAAGGAGTCCCGAATGTAGTTCTCCATAGCCTCCGTCTCCGGCCGGGAGAGATTGTACAGGCGACTGCTGGGGAGCGGGGCTCCTGGCTGGAGGTCAATGGCGCAGTCGTAAGGCCGGTGAGGAGGAAGAGAAGTAGCTCTGTGTTTGCAGAAAACGGATGCCAGGTCATGATACACGTCAGGAACAGCAGAAAGATCCATGGACTCCAGTGGAGGTTGAGGCACAGTACTGGCAGGAGTCTGAGCAGAACACAAACAATTCACATGACAAAATGTGCTCCATGAAACAATGCTACCTGTCACCCAATCAATGTGTGGATTGTGTTTTATGAGCCAGGGGATACCAAGGACCAGGGAGTCTGTGGGCAGTCGATAATATGGAATTGAATGTTCTCCTGATGATTTCCCGACACTCTAAGACAAACAGGAACAGTCTGATGGGTAATGCGGGTCAACAATTGTCCATTTAGACCCTTAGCCTGCAGCGGACAGTCCATAGGAACAGTCTCCAAATCCATTTGTTGAGCCCACTCTCTATCCAAAAGCTTTCAGTCGGGCACCAGAGTCAATCAGCGCACTAACAGAGAAATTCTGGGACTGCCACTGGAGGGATGCCTGGAGCAGAATGCGGGGAGAAGAGGAAGAATCCGCTGCTCGGCTCACCAAAACTTCTCCCATAAATGATGAGCCGGCCCTTTTCCCCGGACGAACTGGGCAGGAAGGAACGAAATGACCAGCTTCTCCACAATACAGGCAGACCCGAGCCTGAATACGACGTGCACGCTCCTCTGAGGACAACCGTGCACGACCCACCTCCATGGCTCGGGTTCAGTGCTCCTCGTATCGACTCGGGAAGACACGGCTCTCTCCGTAGGGACGATGCAGGGAGGAGTTTGTTGATGACAGACAGGTTGCTTGGAACTAGCACTCCCTCTCGGCGGCGCTCCCGAATCCGATTATCCAACCTGATAGTGAGTGAAATAAGATTATCCAGCGTAGGCGATTCATCATATGACACCAATTCATCTTTTAAAGTCTCAGACAAAGCATTGATGAACACTCCTTGTAATGCCTCGTCATTCCAACCACTCACTGCTGCTAAAGTCCGAAACTCCACTGCCATCTCCGCCACACTACGAGCCCCCTGCCGAAGAGAAAACAACCGTTTCGCAGCCTCCTTGCCTCGTCACGGGGTGGTCAAAAACCTTCCTCATCTCCGTGGTGAAGGCCACGTAAGCGTTGCAAATGTCCGACTGACTCTCCCAGACCGCGGATCCCCAGGCACGAGCGGAACCGCTAGTAGAGTTGATAAGGTAGGCAATACGGGCTCTTTCTGAGGCGAGGTGAGGGCCTGTTGTTCAAACACTAACGAGCATTGAGTCAAAAATCGCCACAGGTTCCCATGTTCCCGTCATAGCGCTCTGGAGCAGGAACAAAAGGCTCTCTGATCTGGGCTGAAGGGGTAGTAAGGGCAGACACTTGATTGGTGAGTAATTGAACCTGATTAAGCAGCACCTGACTGTCCTCAGCAATCGTCTTAAACAGGGTATCATGTTGGCCAAGTAGAATGCCCTGATTGGCTATGGCAGTCCAAATTTGAGTGCACTCTGGGGTGGTATCCGAGCTACTGTCTGCTGGGTTCATGTTGGTCAGATCATACTGTTATGATTTAACTGGATAGAACCCAAATGCAGACAAGTACACCAAGCCAGAGAAGTTTTAACAGGTTTATTATAATGTTCAATAGTCCAGGTTTCCAATAAATGGGGAAGAGCAAGTCCAGGTTACAGGGAGGGTACAGATCCAGGTCAGGGCAGGTGTGGTACCGTAATGTCCTAGTGTCCGTGGTGAGTCCAAAGGAGAGGCCCGATAGTGGAGAGCAGGATGGTGGTGGCAGGAGTGAAGCGGAGGCAGGAGTCAGGTTCCAAATATATGGTTGTCTTGACTATGATCTGACGATGAGTGGAAAGTTTGACCGGGTCTTAAAGGCTGAGGTGATTATGGTGAATGAGCTGCAGCTGGAACCCTGACTCCCGCACACCAGACTTCACTCCTGCAATCAAGGACAGACAGAGGGGAGGGGGAGAGCAGAGAGAGAGCTACCTAGCAGCAGTAGGCCTAACAGAGAGTCCTTAACACTGGGAAGTGGCTGAATAGAGAGAGAGTCCTTAACACTGGGAAGTGGCTGAATAGAGAGAGAGTCCTTAACACTGGGAAGTGGCTGAATAGAGAGAGAGTCCTTAACACTGGGAAGTGGCTGAATAGAGAGAGAGAGTCCCTGACACTGGGAAGTGGCTGAATAGAGAGAGAGTCCTTAACACTGGGAAGTGGCTGAATAGAGAGAGAGTCCTTAACACTGGGAAGGGGCTGAATAGAGAGAGAGTCCTTAACACTGGGAAGTGGCTGAATAGAGAGAGAGTCCTTAACACTGGGAAGTGGCTGAATAGAGAGAGAGTCCTTAACACTGGGAAGTGGCTGAATAGAGAGAGAGTCCTTGACACTGCGAAGTGGCTGAATAGAGAGAGAGTCCCTGACACTGGGAAGTGGCTGAATAGAGAGAGAGTCCTTGACACTGGGAAGTGGCTGAATAGAGAGAGAGTCCTTAACACTTGGAAGTGGCTGAATAGAGAGAGTCCTTACCACTGGGAAGTGGCTGAATAGAGAGAGAGTCCTTGACACTGGGAAGTGGCTGAATAGAGAGAGAGTCCCTGACACTGGGAAGTGGCTGAATAGAGAGAGAGTCCTTAACACTGGGAAGTGGCTGAATAGAGAGTCCTTAACACTGGGAAGTGGCTGAATAGAGAGAGAGTCCTTAACACTGGGAAGTGGCTGAATAGAGAGAGAGTCCTTAACACTGGGAAGTGGCTGAATAGAGAGAGAGTCCTTAACACTGGGAAGTGGCTGAATAGAGAGAGAGTCCTTAACACTGGGAAGTGGCTGAATAGAGAGAGAGTCCCTGACACTGGGAAGTGGCTGAATAGAGAGAGAGTCCTTAACACTGGGAAGTGGCTGAATAGAGAGAGAGTCCTTAACACTGGGAAGGGGCTGAATAGAGAGAGAGTCCTTGACACTGGGAAGTGGCTGAATAGAGAGAGAGTCCTTAACACTGGGAAGTGGCTGAATAGAGAGAGAGTCCTTAACACTGGGAAGTGGCTGAATAGAGAGAGAATCCCTGACACTGGGAAGTGGCTGAAGAGAGAGAGAGTCCCTGACACTGGGAAGTGGCTGAATAGAGAGAGAGAGTCCTTAACACTGGGAAGTGGCTGAATAGAGAAAGAGTCCTTAACACTGGGAAGTGGCTGAATAGAGAGAGAGTCCTTGACATTGGGAAGTGGCTGAATAGAGAAAGAGTCCTTAACACTGGGAAGTGGCTGAATAGAGAGAGAGTCCTTGACATTGGGAAGTGGCTGAATAGAGAGAGAGTCCTTGACACTGGGAAGTGGCTGAATAGAGAGAGAGTCCCTGACACTGGGAAGTGGCTGAATAGAGAGAGAGAGTCCTTAACACTGGGAAGTGGCTGAATAGAGAAAGAGTCCTTAACACTGGGAAGTGGCTGAATAGAGAGAGAGTCCTTGACATTGGGAAGTGGCTGAATAGAGAGAGAGTCCCTGACACTGGGAAGTGGCTGAATAGAGAGAGAGTCCCTGACACTGGGAAGTGGCTGAATAGAGAGAGAGTCCTTAACACTGGGAAGTGGCTGAATAGAGAGAGAGTCCTTAACACTGGGAAGTGGCTGAATAGAGAGAGAGTCCTTGACACTGGGAAGTGGCTGAATAGAGAGAGAGTCCTTAACACTGGGAAGTGGCTGAATAGAGAGAGAGTCCTTAACACTGGGAAGTGGCTGAATAGAGAGAGAGTCCTTAACACTGGGAAGTGGCTGAATAGAGAGAGAGTCCCTGACACTGGGAAGTGGCTGAATAGAGATAGAGTCCTTAACACTGGGAAGTGGCTGAATAGAGAGAGAGTCCTTAACACTGGGAAGTGGCTGAATAGAGAGAGAGTCCTTAAAACTGGGAAGTGGCTGAATAGAGAGAGAGTCCTTAACACTGGGAAGTGGCTGAATAGAGAGAGAGTCCCTGACACTGGGAAGTGGCTGAATAGAGAGAGAGTCCTTGACACTGGGAAGTGACTGAATAGAGAGAGAGTCCCTGACACTGGGAAGTGGCTGAATAGAGAAAGAGTCCTTAACACTGGGAAGTGGCTGAATAGAGAGAGAGTCCTTGATACTGGGAAGTTTCTGAATAGAGAGAGAGTCCTTAACACTGGGAAGTGGCTGAATAGAGAGAGAGTCCTTAACACTGGGAAGGGGCTGAATAGAGAGAGAGTCCTTAACACTGGGAAGTGGCTGAATAGAGAGAGAGTCCTTAACACTGGGAAGTGGCTGAATAGAGAGAGAGTCCTTAACACTGGGAAGTGGCTGAATAGAGAGAGAGTCCTTGACACTGGGAAGTGGCTGAATAGAGAGAGAGTCCCTGACACTGGGAAGTGGCTGAATAGAGAGAGAGTCCTTGACACTGGGAAGTGGCTGAATAGAGAGAGAGTCCTTAACACTTGGAAGTGGCTGAATAGAGAGAGAGTCCTTACCACTGGGAAGTGGCTGAATAGAGAGAGAGTCCTTGACACTGGGAAGTGGCTGAATAGAGAGAGAGTCCCTGACACTGGGAAGTGGCTGAATAGAGAGAGAGGTCCTTAACACTGGGAAGTGGCTGAATAGAGAGAGTCCTTAACACTGGGAAGTGGCTGAATAGAGAGAGAGTCCTTAACACTGGGAAGTGGCTGAATAGAGAGAGAGTCCTTAACACTGGGAAGTGGCTGAATAGAGAGAGAGTCCTTAACACTGGGAAGTGGCTGAATAGAGAGAGAGTCCTTAACACTGGGAAGTGGCTGAATAGAGAGAGAGTCCCTGACACTGGGAAGTGGCTGAATAGAGAGAGAGTCCTTAACACTGGGAAGTGGCTGAATAGAGAGAGAGTCCTTAACACTGGGAAGGGGCTGAATAGAGAGAGAGTCCTTGACACTGGGAAGTGGCTGAATAGAGAGAGAGTCCTTAACACTGGGAAGTGGCTGAATAGAGAGAGAGTCCTTAACACTGGGAAGTGGCTGAATAGAGAGAGAATCCCTGACACTGGGAAGTGGCTGAAGAGAGAGAGAGTCCCTGACACTGGGAAGTGGCTGAATAGAGAGAGAGAGTCCTTAACACTGGGAAGTGGCTGAATAGAGAAAGAGTCCTTAACACTGGGAAGTGGCTGAATAGAGAGAGAGTCCTTGACACTGGGAAGTGGCTGAATAGAGAAAGAGTCCTTAACACTGGGAAGTGGCTGAATAGAGAGAGAGTCCTTGACATTGGGAAGTGGCTGAATAGAGAGAGAGTCCTTGACACTGGGAAGTGGCTGAATAGAGAGAGAGTCCCTGACACTGGGAAGTGGCTGAATAGAGAGAGAGAGTCCTTAACACTGGGAAGTGGCTGAATAGAGAGAGAGTCCTTAACACTGGGAAGTGGCTGAATAGAGAGAGAGAGTCCTTGACATTGGGAAGTGGCTGAATAGAGAGAGAGTCCCTGACACTGGGAAGTGGCTGAATAGAGAGAGAGTCCCTGACACTGGGAAGTGGCTGAATAGAGAGAGAGTCCTTAACACTGGGAAGTGGCTGAATAGAGAGAGAGTCCTTAACACTGGGAAGTGGCTGAATAGAGAGAGAGTCCTTGACACTGGGAAGTGGCTGAATAGAGAGAGAGTCCTTAACACTGGGAAGTGGCTGAATAGAGAGAGAGTCCTTAACACTGGGAAGTGGCTGAATAGAGAGAGAGTCCTTAACACTGGGAAGTGGCTGAATAGAGAGAGAGTCCCTGACACTGGGAAGTGGCTGAATAGAGATAGAGTCCTTAACACTGGGAAGTGGCTGAATAGAGAGAGAGTCCTTAACACTGGGAAGTGGCTGAATAGAGAGAGAGTCCTTAAAACTGGGAAGTGGCTGAATAGAGAGAGAGTCCTTAACACTGGGAAGTGGCTGAATAGAGAGAGAGTCCCTGACACTGGGAAGTGGCTGAATAGAGAGAGAGTCCTTGACACTGGGAAGTGGCTGAATAGAGAGAGAGTCCCTGACACTGGGAAGTGGCTGAATAGAGAAAGAGTCCTTAACACTGGGAAGTGGCTGAATAGAGAGAGAGTCCTTGATACTGGGAAGTTTCTGAATAGAGAGAGAGTCCTTAACACTGGGAAGTGGCTGAATAGAGAGAGAGTCCTTAACACTGGGAAGTGGCTGAATAGAGAGAGAGTCCCTGACACTGGGAAGTGGCTGAATAGAGAGAGAGTCCTTAACACTGGGAAGTGGCTGAATAGACAGAGAGTTCTTAACACTGGGAAGTGGCTGAATAGAGAGAGAGTCCTTGACACTGCGAAGTGGCTGAATAGAGAGAGAGTCCCTGACACTGGGAAGTGGCTGAATAGAGAGAGAGTCCTTGACACTGGGAAGTGGCTGAATAGAGAGAGAGTCCCTGACACTGGGAAGTGGCTGAATAGAGAGAGAGTCCCTTGACACTGGGAAGTGGCTGAATAGAGAGAGAGTCCTTAACACTGGGAACTGGCTGAATAGAGAGAGTCCTTAACACTGGGAAGTGGCTGAATAGAGAGAGAGTCCTTAACACTGGGAAGTGGCTGAATAGAGAGAGAGTCCTTAACACTGGGAAGTGGCTGAATAGAGAGAGAGGTCCTTAACACTGGGAAGTGGCTGAATAGAGAGAGAGTCCTTAACACTGGGAAGTGGCTGAATAGAGAGAGAGTCCTTAACACTGGGAAGTGGCTGAATAGAGAGAGAGTCCTTAACACTGGGAAGTGGCTGAATAGAGAGAGAGTCCCTGACACTGGGAAGTGGCTGAATAGAGAGAGAGTCCCTGACACTGGGAAGTGGCTGAATAGAGAGAGAGTCCTTAACACTGGGAAGTGGCTGAATAGAGAGAGAGAGTCCCTGACACTGGGAAGTGGCTGAATAGAGAGAGAGTCCTTAACACTGGGAAGTGGCTGAATAGAGAGAGAATCCTTAACACTGGGAAGTGGCTGAATAGAGAGAGAGTCCCTGACACTGGGAAGTGGCTGAATAGAGAGAGAGTCCTTAACACTGGGAAGTGGCTGAATAGAGAGAGAGTCCTTGACACTGGGAAGTGGCTGAATAGAGAGAGAGTCCTTAACACTGGGAAGTGGCTGAATAGAGAGAGAGTCCTTGACACTGGGAAGTGGCTGAATAGAGAGAGAGTCCTTGACACTGGGAAGTGGCTGAATAGAGAGAGAGTCCTTAACACTGGGAAGTGGCTGAATAGAGAGAGAGTCCTTGACACTGGGAAGTGGCTGAATAGAGAGAGAGTCCTTAACACTGGGAAGTGGCTGAATAGAGAGAGAATCCTTAACACTGGGAAGTGGCTGAATAGAGAGAGAGTCCTTAACACTGGGAAGTGGCTGAATAGAGAGAGAGTCCTTAACACTGGGAAGTGGCTGAATAGAGAGAGAGTCCTTAACACTGGGAAGTGGCTTAATAGAGAGAGAGTCCTTGACACTGGGAAGTGGCTGAATAGAGAGAGAGTCCTTAACAGTGGGAAGTGGCTGAATAGAGAGAGAGTCCCTGACACTGGGAAGTGGCTGAATAGAGAGAGAGTCCTTAACACTGGGAAGTGGCTGAATAGAGAGAGAGAGAGTCCCTGACACTGGGAAGTGGCTGAATAGAGAGAGAGTCCTTAACACTGGGAAGTGGCTGAATAGAGAGAGAGTCCCTACACTGGGAAGTGGCTGAATAGAGAGAGAGTCCTTAACAGTGGGAAGTGGCTGAATAGAGAGAGAGTCCTTGACACTGGGAAGTGGCTGAATAGAGAGAGGGTCCCTGACACTGGGAAGTGGCTGAATAGAGAGAGAGTCCTTAACACTGGGAAGTGGCTGAATAGAGAGAGAGATCCCTTGACACTGGGAAGTGGCTGAATAGAGAGAGAGTCCTTAACACTGGGAAGTGGCTGAATAGAGAGAGAGTCCTTAACACTGGGAAGTGGCTGAATAGAGAGAGAGTCCCTGACACTGGGAAGTGGCTGAATAGAGAGAGAGTCCTTAACACTGGGAAGTGGCTGAATAGAGAGAGAGTCCTTGACACTGGGAAGTGGCTGAATAGAGAGAGAGTCCTTAACACTGGGAAGTGGCTGAATAGAGAGAGAGTCCTTGACACTGGGAAGTGGCTGAATAGAGAGAGAGTCCTTGACACTGGGAAGTGGCTGAATAGAGAGAGAGTCCTTAACACTGGGAAGTGGCTGAATAGAGAGAGAGTCCTTAACACTGGGAAGTGGCTGAATAGAGAGAGAGTCCTTAACACTGGGAAGTGGCTGAATAGAGAGAGAGTCCTTGACACTGGGAAGTGGCTGAATAGAGAGAGAGTCCCTGACACTGGGAAGTGGCTGAATAGAGAGAGAGTCCTTGACACTGGGAAGTGGCTGAATAGAGAGAGAGTCCTTAACACTGGGAAGTGGCTGAATAGAGAGAGAGTCCTTGACACTGGGAAGTGGCTGAATAGAGAGAGAGTCCTTGACACTGGGAAGTGGCTGAATAGAGAGAGAGTCCCTGACACTGGGAAGTGGCTGAATAGAGAGAGAGTCCCTGACACTGGGAAGTGGCTGAATAGAGAGAGAGTCCTTAACACTGGGAAGTGGCTGAATAGAGAGAGAGTCCTTAACACTGGGAAGTGGCTGAATAGAGAGAGAGTCCTTGACACTGCGAAGTGGCTGAATAGAGAGAGAGTCCCTGACACTGGGAAGTGGCTGAATAGAGAGAGAGTCCTTAACACTGGGAAGTGGCTGAATAGAGAGAGAGTCCTTAACACTGGGAAGTGGCTGAATAGAGAGAGAGTCCTTGACACTGGGAAGTGGCTGAATAGAGAGAGTCCTGACACTGGGAAGTGGCTGAATAGAGAGAGAGTCCTTGACACTGGGAAGTGGCTGAATAGAGAGAGAGTCCTTGACACTGGGAAGTGGCTGAATAGAGAGAGAGTCCCTGACACTGGGAAGTGGCTGAATAGAGAGAGAGTCCTTAACACTGGGAAGTGGCTGAATAGAGAGAGAGTCCTTAACACTGGGAAGTGGCTGAATAGAGAGAGAGTCCTTGACACTGGGAAGTGGCTGAATAGAGAGAGAGTCCTTGACACTGGGAAGTGGCTGAATAGAGAGAGAGTCCCTGACACTGGGAAGTGGCTGAATAGAGAGAGAGTCCTTGACACTGGGAAGTGGCTGAATAGAGAGAGAGTCCTTAACACTGGGAAGTGGCTGAATAGAGAGAGAGTCCTTAACACTGGGAAGTGGCTGAATAGAGAGAGAGTCCTTAACACTGGGAAGTGGCTGAATAGAGAGAGAGTCCCTGACACTGGGAAGTGGCTGAATAGAGAGAGAGTCCTTAACACTGGGAAGTGGCTGAATAGAGAGAGAGTCCCTAACACTGTGAAGTGGCTGAATAGAGAGAGAGTCCCTTGACACTGGGAAGTGGCTGAATAGAGAGAGAGTCCTTAACACTGGGAAGTGGCTGAATAGAGAGAGAGTCCTTGACACTGGGAAGTGGCTGAATAGAGAGAGAGTCCCTGACACTGGGAAGTGGCTGAATAGAGAGAGAGTCCTTGACACTGGGAAGTGGCTGAATAGAGAGAGAGTCCCTGACACTGGGAAGTGGCTGAATAGAGAGAGAGTCCTTAACACTGGGAAGTGGCTGAATAGAGAGAGAGTCCTTAACACTGGGAAGTGGCTGAATAGAGAGAGAGTCCTTAACACTGGGAAGTGGCTGAATAGAGAGAGAGTCCTTGACACTGGGAAGTGGCTGAATAGAGAGAGAGTCCCTGACACTGGGAAGTGGCTGAATAGAGAGAGAGTCCTTAACACTGGGAAGTGGCTGAATAGAGAGAGAGTCCTTAACACTGGGAAGTGGCTGAATAGAGAGAGAGTCCTTAACACTGGGAAGTGGCTGAATAGAGAGAGAGTCCTTAACACTGGGAAGTGGCTGAATAGAGAGAGAGTCCTTGACACTGGGAAGTGGCTGAATAGAGAGAGAGTCCCTGACACTGGGAAGTGGCTGAATAGAGAGAGAGTCCTTAACACTGGGAAGTGGCTGAATAGAGAGAGAGTCCTTGACACTGGGAAGTGGCTGAATAGAGAGAGAGTCCTTAACACTGGGAAGTGGCTGAATAGAGAGAGAGTCCTTGACACTGGGAAGTGGCTGAATAGAGAGAGAGTCCCTGACACTGGGAAGTGGCTGAATAGAGAGAGAGTCCTTAACACTGGGAAGTGGCTGAATAGAGAGAGAGTCCCTGACACTGGGAAGTGGCTGAATAGAGAGAGAGTCCTTAACACTGGGAAGTGGCTGAATAGAGAGAGAGTCCTTAACACTGGGAAGTGGCTGAATAGAGAGAGAGTCCTTAACACTGGGAAGTGGCTGAATAGAGAGAGAGTCCTTAACACTGGGAAGTGGCTGAATAGAGAGAGAGTCCTTAACACTGGGAAGTGGCTGAATAGAGAGAGAGTCCTTAACACTGGGAAGTGGCTGAATAGAGAGAGAGTCCTTAACACTGGGAAGTGGCTGAATAGAGAGAGAGTCCTTAACACTGGGAAGTGGCTGAATAGAGAGAGAGTCCTTAACACTGGGAAGTGGCTGAATAGAGAGAGAGTCCCTGACACTGGGAAGTGGCTGAATAGAGAGAGAGTCCTTAACACTGGGAAGTGGCTGAATAGAGAGAGAGTCCCTGACACTGGGAAGTGGCTGAATAGACAGAGAGTCCTTAACACTGGGATGTGGCTGAATAGAGAGAGAGTCCTTAACACTGGGAAGTGGCTGAATAGAGAGAGAGTCCTTGACACTGGGAAGTGGCTGAATAGAGAGAGAGTCCCTGACACTGGGAAGTGGCTGAATAGAGAGAGAGTCCTTAACACTGGGAAGTGGCTGAATAGAGAGAGAGTCCCTGACACTGGGAAGTGGCTGAATAGAGAGAGAGTCCTTAACACTGGGAAGTGGCTGAATAGAGAGAGAGGTCCTTGACACTGGGAAGTGGCTGAATAGAGAGAGAGTCCTTAACACTGGGAAGTGGCTGAATAGAGAGAGAGTCCCTGACACTGGGAAGTGGCTGAATAGAGAGAGAGTCCTTAACACTGGGAAGTGGCTGAATAGAGAGAGAGTCCTTGACACTGGGAAGTGGCTGAATAGAGAGAGAGTCCCTAACACTGGGAAGTGGCTGAATAGAGAGAGAGTCCTTAACACTGGGAAGTGGCTGAATAGAGAGAGAGTCCTTAACACTGGGAAGTGGCTGAATAGAGAGAGAGTCCTTAACACTGGGAAGTGGCTGAATAGAGAGAGAGTCCTTGACACTGGGAAGTGGCTGAATAGAGAGAGAGTCCTTAACACTGGGAAGTGGCTGAATAGAGAGAGAGTCCCTGACACTGGGAAGTGGCTGAATAGAGAGAGAGTCCTTAACACTGGGAAGTGGCTGAATAGAGAGAGAGAGTCCCTGACACTGGGAAGTGGCTGAATAGAGAGAGAGTCCCTACACTGGGAAGTGGCTGAATAGAGAGAGAGTCCTTAACAGTGGGAAGTGGCTGAATAGAGAGAGAGTCCTTGACACTGGGAAGTGGCTGAATAGAGAGAGGGTCCCTGACACTGGGAAGTGGCTGAATAGAGAGAGAGTCCTTAACACTGGGAAGTGGCTGAATAGAGAGAGAGTCCTTAACACTGGGAAGTGGCTGAATAGAGAGAGTGTCCTTAACACTCGGAAGTGGCTGAATAGAGAGAGAGTCCTTGACACTGGGAAGTGGCTGAATAGAGAGAGAGTCCTTGACACTGGGAAGTGGCTGAATAGAGAGAGAGTCCTTAACACTGGGAAGTGGCTGAATAGAGAGAGAGTCCCTGACACTGGGAAGTGGCTGAATAGAGAGAGAGTCCCTAACACTGGGAAGTGGCTGAATAGAGAGAGAGTCCTTAACACTGGGAAGTGGCTGAATAGAGAGAGAGTCCTTGACACTGGGAAGTGGCTGAATAGAGAGAGAGTCCCTGACACTGGGAAGTGAATGAATAGAGAGAGAGTCCTTAACAGTGGGAAGTGGCTGAATAGAGAGAGAGTCCCTGACACTGGGAAGTGGCTGAATAGAGAGAGAGTCCTTAACACTGGGAAGTGGCTGAATAGAGAGAGAGTCCTTAACACTGGGAAGTGGCTGAATAGAGAGAGAGTCCCTGACACTGGGAAGTGGCTGAATAGAGAGAGAGTCCTTAACACTGGGAAGTGGCTGAATAGAGAGAGAGTCCCTAACACTGGGAAGTGGCTGAATAGAGAGAGAGTCCTTAACAGTGGGAAGTGGCTGAATAGAGAGAGAGTCCTTGACACTGGGAAGTGGCTGAATAGAGAGAGAGTCCTTAACACTGGGAAGTGGCTGAATAGAGAGAGAATCCTTAACACTGGGAAGTGGCTGAATAGAGAGAGAGTCCTTAACACTGGGAAGTGGCTGAATAGAGAGAGAGTCCTTAACACTGGGAAGTGGCTGAATAGAGAGAGAGTCCTTAACACTGGGAAGTGGCTGAATAGAGAGAGAGTCCTTGACACTGGGAAGTGGCTGAATAGAGAGAGAGTCCTTAACAGTGGGAAGTGGCTGAATAGAGAGAGAGTCCCTGACACTGGGAAGTGGCTGAATAGAGAGAGAGTCCTTAACACTGGGAAGTGGCTGAATAGAGAGAGAGAGTCCCTGACACTGGGAAGTGGCTGAATAGAGAGAGAGTCCTTAACACTGGGAAGTGGCTGAATAGAGAGAGAGTCCCTACACTGGGAAGTGGCTGAATAGAGAGAGAGTCCTTAACAGTGGGAAGTGGCTGAATAGAGAGAGAGTCCTTGACACTGGGAAGTGGCTGAATAGAGAGAGAGTCCCTTAACACTGGGAAGTGGCTGAATAGAGAGAGAGTCCTTAACACTGGGAAGTGGCTGAATAGAGAGAGAGAGTCCTTGACACTGGGAAGTGGCTGAATAGAGAGAGAGTCCTTAACACTGGGAAGTGGCTGAATAGAGAGAGAGTCCTTAACACTGGGAAGTGGCTGAATAGAGAGAGAGTCCCTGACACTGGGAAGTGGCTGAATAGAGAGAGAGTCCTTAACACTGGGAAGTGGCTGAATAGAGAGAGAGTCCTTGACACTGGGAAGTGGCTGAATAGAGAGAGAGTCCTTAACACTGGGAAGTGGCTGAATAGAGAGAGAGTCCTTGACACTGGGAAGTGGCTGAATAGAGAGAGAGTCCTTGACACTGGGAAGTGGCTGAATAGAGAGAGAGTCCTTAACACTGGGAAGTGGCTGAATAGAGAGAGAGTCCTTAACACTGGGAAGTGGCTGAATAGAGAGAGAGTCCCTGACACTGGGAAGTGGCTGAATAGAGAGAGAGTCCTTAACACTGGGAAGTGGCTGAATAGAGAGAGAGTCCCTGACACTGGGAAGTGGCTGAATAGAGAGAGAGTCCTTACACTGGGAAGTGGCTGAATAGAGAGAGAGTCCTTAACACTGGGAAGTGGCTGAATAGAGAGAGAGTCCTTGACACTGGGAAGTGGCTGAATAGAGAGAGAGTCCCTGACACTGGGAAGTGGCTGAATAGAGAGAGAGTCCTTAACACTGGGAAGTGGCTGAATAGAGAGAGAGTCCCTGACACTGGGAAGTGGCTGAATAGAGAGAGAGTCCTTAACACTGGGAAGTAGCTGAATAGAGAGAGAGTCCCTACACTGGGAAGTGGCTGAATAGAGAGAGAGTCCTTAACAGTGGGAAGTGGCTGAATAGAGAGAGAGTCCTTGACACTGGGAAGTGGCTGAATAGAGAGAGAGTCCTTAACACTGGGAAGTGGCTGAATAGAGAGAGAATCCTTAACACTGGGAAGTGGCTGAATAGAGAGAGAGTCCTTAACACTGGGAAGTGGCTGAATAGAGAGAGAGTCCTTAACACTGGGAAGTGGCTGAATAGAGAGAGAGTCCTTAACACTGGGAAGTGGCTGAATAGAGAGAGAGTCCTTGACACTGGGAAGTGGCTGAATAGAGAGACAGTCCTTAACACTGGGAAGTGGCTGAATAGAGAGAGAGAGTCCCTGACACTGGGAAGTGGCTGAATAGAGAGAGAGTCCCTACACTGGGAAGTGGCTGAATAGAGAGAGAGTCCTTAACAGTGGGAAGTGGCTGAATATAGAGAGAGTCCTTGACACTGGGAAGTGGCTGAATAGAGAGAGGGTCCCTGACACTGGGAAGTGGCTGAATAGAGAGAGAGTCCTTAACACTGGGAAGTGGCTGAATAGAGAGAGAGTCCTTGACACTGGGAAGTGGCTGAATAGAGAGAGAATCCTTAACACTGGGAAGTGGCTGAATAGAGAGAGAATCCTTAACACTGGGAAGTGGCTGAATAGAGAGAGAGTCCCTGACACTGGGAAGTGGCTGAATAGAGAGAGAGTCCTTAACACTGGGAAGTGGCTGAATAGAGAGAGAGTCCTTGACACTGGGAAGTGGCTGAATAGAGAGAGAGTCCCTGACACTGGGAAGTGGCTGAATAGAGAGAGAGAGTCCTTAACACTGGGAAGTGGCTGAATAGAGAGAGAGTCCTTAACACTGGGAAGTGGCTGAATAGAGAGAGAGTCCCTGACACTGGGAAGTGGCTGAATAGAGAGAGAGTCCTTAACACTGGGAAGTGGCTGAATAGAGAGAGAGTCCCTGACACTGGGAAGTGGCTGAATAGAGAGAGAGTCCTTAACACTGGGAAGTGGCTGAATAGAGAGAGAGTCCTTGACACTGGGAAGTGGCTGAATAGAGAGAGAGTCCTTGACACTGGGAAGTGGCTGAATAGAGAGAGAGTCCCTGACACTGGGAAGTGGCTGAATAGAGAGAGAGTCCTTAACACTGGGAAGTGGCTGAATAGAGAGAGAGTCCCTGACACTGGGAAGTGGCTGAATAGAGAGAGAGTCCTTAACACTGGGAAGTAGCTGAATAGAGAGAGAGTCCCTACACTGGGGAAGTGGCTGAATAGAGAGAGAGTCCTTAACACTGGGAAGTGGCTGAATAGAGAGAGAGTCCTTGACACTGGGAAGTGGCTGAATAGAGAGAGAGTCCTTAACACTGGGAAGTGGCTGAATAGAGAGAGAGTCCTTAACACTGGGAAGTGGCTGAATAGAGAGAGAGTCCTTAACACTGGGAAGTGGCTGAATAGAGAGAGAGTCCTTAACACTGGGAAGTGGCTGAATAGAGAGAGAGTCCTTAACACTGGGAAGTGGCTGAATAGAGAGAGAGTCCTTGACACTGGGAAGTGGCTGAATAGAGAGAGAGTCCTTAACACTGGGAAGTGGCTGAATAGAGAGAGAGAGTCCCTGACACTGGGAAGTGGCTGAATAGAGAGAGAGTCCCTACACTGGGAAGTGGCTGAATAGAGAGAGAGTCCTTAACAGTGGGAAGTGGCTGAATAGAGAGAGAGTCCTTGACACTGGGAAGTGGCTGAATAGAGAGAGGGTCCCTGACACTGGGAAGTGGCTGAATAGAGAGAGAGTCCTTAACACTGGGAAGTGGCTGAATAGAGAGAGAGAGTCCCTGACACTGGGAAGTGGCTGAATAGAGAGAGAGTCCTTAACACTGGGAAGTGGCTGAATAGAGAGAGAGTCCTTAACACTGGGAAGTGGCTGAATAGAGAGAGAGTCCTGACACTGGGAAGTGGCTGAATAGAGAGAGAGTCCTTAACACTGGGAAGTGGCTGAATAGAGAGAGAGTCCTTGACACTGGGAAGTGGCTGAATAGAGAGAGAGTCCCTGACACTGGGAAGTGGCTGAATAGAGAGAGAGTCCTTAACACTGGGAAGTGGCTGAATAGAGAGAGAGTCCTGACACTGGGAAGTGGCTGAATAGAGAGAGAGTCCTTAACACTGGGAAGTGGCTGAATAGAGAGAGAGTCCTTGACACTGGGAAGTGGCTGAATAGAGAGAGAGTCCTTGACACTGGGAAGTGGCTGAATAGAGAGAGAGTCCTTAACACTGGGAAGTGGCTGAATAGAGAGAGAGTCCTTAACACTGGGAAGTGGCTGAATAGAGAGAGAGTCCCTGACACTGGGAAGTGGCTGAATAGAGAGAGAGAGTCCTTAACACTGGGAAGTGGCTGAATAGAGAGAGAGTCCCTGACACTGGGAAGTGGCTGAATAGACAGAGAGTCCTTAACACTGGGATGTGGCTGAATAGAGAGAGAGTCCTTAACACTGGGAAGTGGCTGAATAGAGAGAGAGTCCTTGACACTGGGAAGTGGCTGAATAGAGAGAGAGTCCCTGACACTGGGAAGTGAATGAATAGAGAGAGAGTCCTTAACACTGGGAAGTGGCTGAATAGAGAGAGAGTCCCTGACACTGGGAAGTGGCTGAATAGAGAGAGAGTCCTTAACACTGGGAAGTGGCTGAATAGAGAGAGAGTCCCTACACTGGGAAGTGGCTGAATAGAGAGAGAGTCCTTAACAGTGGGAAGTGGCTGAATAGAGAGAGAGTCCTTGACACTGGGAAGTGGCTGAATAGAGAGAGAGTCCTTAACACTGGGAAGTGGCTGAATAGAGAGAGAGTCCTTAACACTGGGAAGTGGCTGAATAGAGAGAGAGTCCTTAACACTGGGAAGTGGCTGAATAGAGAGAGAGTCCTTAACACTGGGAAGTGGCTGAATAGAGAGAGAGTCCTTAACACTGGGAAGTGGCTGAATAGAGAGAGAGTCCTTGACACTGGGAAGTGGCTGAATAGAGAGAGAGTCCTTAACACTGGGAAGTGGCTGAATAGAGAGAGAGTCCTTGACACTGGGAAGTGGCTGAATAGAGAGAGAGTCCCTACACTGGGAAGTGGCTGAATAGAGAGAGAGTCCTTAACAGTGGGAAGTGGCTGAATAGAGAGAGAGTCCTTGACACTGGGAAGTGGCTGAATAGAGAGAGGGTCCCTGACACTGGGAAGTGGCTGAATAGAGAGAGAGTCCTTAACACTGGGAAGTGGCTGAATAGAGAGAGAGTCCCTGACACTGGGAAGTGGCTGAATAGAGAGAGAGTCCTTGACACTGGGAAGTGGCTGAATAGAGAGAGAGTCCTTAACACTGGGAAGTGGCTGAATAGAGAGAGAGTCCCTAACACTGGGAAGTGGCTGAATAGAGAGAGAGTCCTTAACACTGGGAAGTGGCTGAATAGAGAGAGAGTCCTTAACACTGGGAAGTGGCTGAATAGAGAGAGAGTCCTTAACACTGGGAAGTGGCTGAATAGAGAGAGAGTCCTTAACACTGGGAAGTGGCTGAATAGAGAGAGAGTCCTTAACACTGGGAAGTGGCTGAATAGAGAGAGAGTCCTTAACACTGGGAAGTGGCTGAATAGAGAGAGAGTCCTTAACACTGGGAAGTGGCTGAATAGAGAGAGAGTCCTTAACACTGGGAAGTGGCTGAATAGAGAGAGAGTCCTTAACACTGGGAAGTGGCTGAATAGAGAGAGAGTCCTTAACACTGGGAAGTGGCTGAATAGAGAGAGAGTCCTTGACACTGGGAAGTGGCTGAATAGAGAGAGAGTCCCTTGACACTGGGAAGTGGCTGAATAGAGAGAGAGTCCTTAACACTGGGAAGTGGCTGAATAGAGAGAGAGTCCTTGACACTGGGAAGTGGCTGAATAGAGAGAGAGTCCTTAACACTGGGAAGTGGCTGAATAGAGAGAGAGTCCCTTGACACTGGGAAGTGGCTGAATAGAGAGAGAGTCCTTAACACTGGGAAGTGGCTGAATAGAGAGAGAGTCCTTAACACTGGGAAGTGGCTGAATAGAGAGAGAGTCCTTAACACTGGGAAGTGGCTGAATAGAGAGAGAGTCCCTGACACTGGGAAGTGGCTGAATAGAGAGAGAGTCCTTAACACTGGGAAGTGGCTGAATAGAGAGAGAGTCCTTGACACTGGGAAGTGGCTGAATAGAGAGAGAGTCCTTAACACTGGGAAGTGGCTGAATAGAGAGAGAGTCCTTAACACTGGGAAGTGGCTGAATAGAGAGAGAGTCCTTAACACTGGGAAGTGGCTGAATAGAGAGAGAGTCCTTAACACTGGGAAGTAGCTGAATAGAGAGAGAGTCATTAACACTGGGAAGTGGCTGAATAGAGAGAGAGAGTCCTTAACACTGGGAAGTGGCTGAATAGAGAGAGAGTCCTTAACACTGGGAAGTGGCTGAATAGAGAGAGAGTCCTTAACACTGGGAATTGGCTGAATAGAGAGAGAGTCCTTGACACTGGGAAGTGGCTGAATAGAGAGAGAGAGTCCTTAACACTGGGAAGTGGCTGAATAGAGAGAGAGTCCTTGACACTGGGAAGTGGCTGAATAGAGAGAGTCCTTGACACTGGGAAGTGGCTGAATAGAGAGAGAGTCCTTAACACTGGGAAGTGGCTGAATAGAGAGAGAGTCCTTGACACTGGGAAGTGGCTGAATAGAGAGAGAGTCCTTAACACTGGGAAGTGGCTGAATAGAGAGAGAGTCCTTGACACTGGGAAGTGGCTGAATAGAGAGAGAGTCCTTAACACTGGGAAGTGGCTGAATAGAGAGAGAGTCCTTAACACTGGGAAGTGGCTGAATAGAGAGAGAGTCCTTGACACTGGGAAGTGGCTGAATAGAGAGAGAGTCCTTAACACTGGGAAGTGGCTGAATAGAGAGAGAGTCCTTGACACTGGGGAAGTGGCTGAATAGAGAGAGAGTCCTTAACACTGGGAAGTGGCTGAATAGAGAGAGAGTCCTTAACACTGGGAAGTGGCTGAATAGAGAGAGAGTCCTTGACACTGGGAAGTGGCTGAATAGAGAGAGAGTCCTTAACACTGGGAAGTGGCTGAATAGAGAGAGAGTCCTTGACACTGGGAAGTGGCTGAATAGAGAGAGAGTCCTTGACACTGGGAAGTGGCTGAATGGAGAGAGAGTCCTTGACACTGGGAAGTGGCTGAATAGAGAGAGGGTTCCTGACACTGGGAAGTGGCTGAATAGAGAGAGAGTCCTTAACACTGGGAAGTGGCTGAATAGAGAGAGAATCCTTAACACTGGGAAGTGGCTGAATAGAGAGAGAGTCCCTGACACTGGGAAGTGGCTGAATAGAGAGAGAGTCCTTAACACTGGGAAGTGGCTGAATAGAGAGAGAGTCCTTGACACTGGGAAGTGGCTGAATAGAGAGAGAGTCCTTAACACTGGGAAGTGGCTGAATAGAGAGAGAGTCCTTGACACTGGGAAGTGGCTGAATAGAGAGAGAGTCCTTGACACTGGGAAGTGGCTGAATAGAGAGAGAGTCCTTAACACTGGGAAGTGGCTGAATAGAGAGAGAGTCCTTAACACTGGGAAGTGGCTGAATAGAGAGAGAGTCCTTAACACTGGGAAGTGGCTGAATAGAGAGAGAGTCCTTGACACTGGGAAGTGGCTGAATAGAGAGAGAGTCCCTGACACTGGGAAGTGGCTGAATAGAGAGAGAGTCCTTAACACTGGGAAGTGGCTGAATAGAGAGAGAGTCCTTGACACTGGGAAGTGGCTGAATTGAGAGAGAGTCCTTAACACTGGGAAGTGGCTGAATAGAGAGAGAGTCCTTAACACTGGGAAGTGGCTGAATAGAGAGAGAGTCCTTAACACTGGGAAGTGGTTGAATAGAGAGAGAGTCCTTGACACTGGGAAGTGGCTGAATAGAGAAAGAGTCCCTGACACTGGGAAGTGGCTGAATAGAGAGAGAGTCCTTGACACTGGGAAGTGGCTGAATAGAGAGAGAGTCGTTGACACTGGGAAGTGGCTGAATAGAGAGAGAGTCCTTAACACTGGGAAGTGGCTGAATAGAGAGAGAGTCCTTAACACTGGGAAGTGGCTGAATAGAGAGAGAGTCCTTGACACTGGGAAGTGGCTGAATAGAGAGAGAGTCCCTGACACTGGGAAGTGGCTGAATAGAGAGAGAGTCCTTGACACTGGGAAGTGGCTGAATAGAGAGAGAGTCCTTAACACTGGGAAGTGGCTGAATAGAGAGAGAGTCCCTGACACTGGGAAGTGGCTGAATAGAGAGAGAGTCCTTAACACTGGGAAGTGGCTGAATAGAGAGAGAGTCCTTGACACTGGGAAGTGGCTGAATAGAGAGAGAGAGTCCTTAACACTGGGAAGTGGCTGAATAGAGAGAAAGTCCTTGACACTGGGAAGTGGCTGAATAGAGAGAGAGTCCTTAACACTGGGAAGTGGCTGAATAGAGAGAGAGTCCTTAACACTGGGAAGTGGCTGAATAGAGAGAGAGTCCTTAACACTGGGAAGTGGCTGAATAGAGAGAGAGTCCTTAACACTGGGAAGTGGCTGAATAGAGAGAGAGTCCTTGACACTGGGAAGTGGCTGAATAGAGAGAGAGTCCTTAACACTGGGAAGTGGCTGAAAAGAGAGAGAGTCCTTAACACTGGGAAGTGGCTGAATAGAGAGAGAGTCCTTGACACTGGGAAGTGGCTGAATAGAGAGAGAGTTCTTAACACTGGGAAGTGGCTGAATAGAGAGAGAGTCCCTGACACTGGGAAGTGGCTGAATAGAGAGAGAGTCCTTAACACTGGGAAGTGGCTGAATAGAGAGAGAGTCCTTAACACTGGGAAGTGGCTGAATAGAGAGAGAGAGTCCTTGACACTGGGAAGTGGCTGAATAGAGAGAGAGTCCTTAACACTGGGAAGTGGCTGAATAGAGAGAGAGTCCTTAACACTGGGAAGTGGCTGAATAGAGAGAGAGTCCTTGACACTGGGAAGTGGCTGAATGGAGAGAGAGTTCTTAACACTGGGAAGTGGCTGAATAGAGAGAGAGTCCTTAACACTGGGAAGTGGCTGAATAGAGAGAGAGTCCTTGACACTGGGAAGTGGCTGAATAGAGAGAGAGTCCTTGACACTGGGAAGTGGCTGAATAGAGAGAGAGTCCTTGACACTGGGAAGTGGCTGAATAGAGAGAGAGTCCTTAACACTGGGAAGTGGCTGAATAGAGAGAGAGTCCCTGACACTGGGAAGTGGCTGAATAGAGAGAGAGTCCTTAACACTGGGAAGTGGCTGAATAGAGAGAGAGTCCTTAACACTGGGAAGTGGCTGAATAGAGAGAGAGTCCTTGACACTGCGAAGTGGCTGAATAGAGAGAGAGTCCCTGACACTGGGAAGTGGCTGAATAGAGAGAGAGTCCTTAACACTGGGAAGTGGCTGAATAGAGAGAGAGTCCTTAACACTGGGAAGTGGCTGAATAGAGAGAGAGTCCTTGACACTGCGAAGTGGCTGAATAGAGAGAGAGTCCCTGACACTGGGAAGTGAATGAATAGAGAGAGAGTCCTTAACAGTGGGAAGTGGCTGAATAGAGAGAGAGTCCTTAACACTGGGAAGTGGCTGAATAGAGAGAGAGTCCTTAACACTGGGAAGTGGCTGAATAGAGAGAGAGTCCTTAACACTGGGAATTAGCTGAATAGAGAGAGAGTCCTTAACACTGGGAAGTGGCTGAATAGAGAGAGAGTCCCTGACGTCAACAAGGTGTACTGTCTTGTAATTATGAGGATGTTCAACACACATCTGACTGAATAGCATTTAGTCTGCATCCCAAATGGCCCTCTTTTCCCTATGGGCCCTGGTCAAATATAGTTCACTATATAGGGATAGAATAGATTAAACCAGATCATCAGTTTTATTAATCCAACGTACTAAATTGCCTCCTATTCTGAGAAGTTGTATTATATTGATTAAAATATATGCTACGCTGAATCAACCTCTTGTATTAGATGCAGTGCTCCACATAACCTTTGCAGATGAAGGTGATATATTGTTCACCCTGGGATATGACCAGGAAGTTTGGCAGATGGGTTTGGATTGTTACAAAAAAATATTCAGGCAAACACCTGTTTATTGTGCATTATCATGCATGAATAAAAATGCCCTCGAAAATTTGACATATTGCATATTTGTGTCACCCCTCTGTTCGTTTCTCTCATTGACTTGCAAATTATACAACGGGGGGGATATCCTGCTATTAAAATTGAGTTAATGTATTCCATGTTCCTGAATTCTATTTGAGAAACGTTATTAATTTAATATATCAAGTTTGGAGGGACCATCTGTTCGCTCCGCATCGCTGCATCACCATCCATCTGCCCAGGCTGCGTTTCCCGGCCCCCCGCTGCGCCCGCCGCTCCCGTGACGCTCCAGTGCCAACGCCACCCGCCACCAGGAAGTTTTTGCCCCGACTTTTGGTTTGTCACTCATGGCCATTTGTCACTCTTGGCTCACTGCGGAGCCGCTGACGACAAGAAGAAGCAGTCTCTCGCTCACCTACTGGGGGACGAGGTGAGATAATTGATTTTAGACGCAGTCAAGCAGAGGCAGTCCCAGCCACCGCAGATAAGAAAGAATACAAAAATCTAAATGATTTCAGCACTATGCATATGAATCACATCAGCCTAATATAATAATGGTGTTAAAGAAGGAGAGGTGTAATTACAGATTCCTTCTGTGTTCAGAGGTGAACTATCAAACATTTACTTTTGACGATGTGCCGATTTGAATGCCTTCTTTGGAACTTACAAAATGAGGTAAAACTAGGTAAAAGTCGTAAACAAGCGGTCCAATTCCCGTTGTCACTAAACCCCCCCCATCTCTTTATCTTCTATTACCATGTGTTGGACGCCCTGGACCCATTCCAATTTGAATACCGCACCAAAAGATCCACAGATGACACAATCTCAATTGCACTCCACACTGCCCTCTCCCACCTGGACAAAAGGAACACCTACGTGAGAATGCTGTTAATTGACTACAGCTCAGCGTTCAACACCATAGTGCCCTCCAAGCTCATCACCAAGCTAGGGACCCTTGGTCTGAACCCCTCACCTGGACTTCCTGACGGGCCGCCCCCAGGTGGTGAGGGTAGGTAACAACACCTCCGCCACGCTGACCCTCAACACGGGGGCCCCTCAGGGGTTCATACTTAGTCCCCTCCTGTACTCCCTGTTCACCCACTACTGCGTAGCCACGCACGACTCCAACACCATCATCAACTTTGCTGACGACACGACGGTGGAAGGCCTGATCACCGACGATGAGGTCAGAGACCTGGCAGTGTGGTGCCAGGACAACAACCTCTCCCTCAACGTCAGACCAAGGAGCTGATCATGGACTATAGGAGAAAGAGGGTAGAGCACGCCCCCATCCACATCGACGGGGCTGTTGTGGAGCGGGTCGAGAGCTTCATGTTCCCTGGCGTCCACATGACTTGGGACCTAGCGTAGTCCACCCACACCCTCACAGTCGTGAAGAGGGCACGGCAGAGCATCTTCCCCCTCAGGAGGCTGAAAAGATTTGTCCCTCTGATCCTCAAAAAGATATACAACTGCACCATCGAGAGCATCTTGACTGACTGCATCACCGCTTGGTATGGCAAATGCACCGCCCTTAACCGCAATGCGTTACAGAGGGTGGTGCGGACAGCCTAGTACTTAACTGGGGCAAAGTTAAGTACTTAAGTTAAGTACAAAGTTAAGCAAAACTTAACTCCTGGGATGCAGGATGTCTATATCAGACGGTGTCAGAGGGAGGTCCAAAGACTCCAGCCACCCAAGCCACAGACTGTTCACTCTGCTACCATCCGGCTAATGATACCGGAGCATCGGCTCCGGTTCCAACAGGCTCCGAGACAGCTTCTACCCCCAAGCCACAGACTGTTCACTCTGCTACCATCCGGCTAATGATACCGGAGCATCGGGTCCGGTTCCAACAGGCTCCGAGACAGCTTCTACCCCCAAGCCACAGACTGTTCACTCTGCTACCATCCGGCTAATGATACCGGAGCATCGGGTCCGGTTCCAACAGGCTCCGAGACAGCTTCTACCCCCAAGCCACAGACTGTTCACTCTGCTACCATCCGGCTAATGATACCGGAGCATCGGGTCCGGTTCCAACAGGCTCTGAGACAGCTTCTACCCCCAAGCCACAGACTGTTCACTCTGCTACCATCCGGCTAATGATACCGGAGCATCGGGTCCGGTTCCAACAGGCTCTGAGACAGCTTCTACCCCCAAGCCACAGACTGTTCACTCTGCTACCATCCGGCTAATGATACCGGAGCATCGGGTCCGGTTCCAACAGGCTCCGAGACAGCTTCTACCCCCAAGCCACAGACTGTTCACTCTGCTACCATCCGGCTAATGATACCGAGCATCGGGTCCGGTTCCAACAGGCTCCGAGACAGCTTCTACCCCCAAGCCACAGACTGTTCACTCTGCTACCATCCGGCTAATGATACCGGAGCATCGGGTCCGGTTCCAACAGGCTCCGAGACAGCTTCTACCCCCAAGCCACAGACTGTTCACTCTGCTACCATCCGGCTAATGATACCGGAGCATCGGGTCCGGTTCCAACAGGCTCCGAGACAGCTTCTACCCCAAGCCACAGACTGTTCACTCTGCTACCATCCGGCTAATGATACCGGAGCATCGGGTCCGGTTCCAACAGGCTCCGAGACAGCTTCTACCCCAAGCCACAGACTGTTCACTCTGCTACCATCCGGCTAATGATACCGGAGCATCGGGTCCGGTTCCAACAGGCTCCGAGACAGCTTCTACCCCCAAGCCACAGACTGTTCACTCTGCTACCATCCGGCTAATGATACCGGAGCATCGGGTCCGGTTCCAACAGGCTCCGAGACAGCTTCTACCCCCAAGCCACAGACTGTTCACTCTGCTACCATCCGGCTAATGATACCGGAGCATCGGGTCCGGTTCCAACAGGCTCCGAGACAGCTTCTACCCCAAGCCACAGACTGTTCACTCTGCTACCATCCGGCTAATGATACCGAGCATCGGGTCCGGTTCCAACAGGCTCCGAGACAGCTTCTACCCCCAAGCCACAGACTTTTCACTCTGCTACCATCCGGCTAATGATACCGGAGCATCGGGTCCGGTTCCAACAGGCTCCGAGACAGCTTCTACCCCCAAGCCACAGACTGTTCACTCTGCTACCATCCGGCTAATGATACCAGAGCATCGGGTCCGGTTCCAACAGGCTCCGAGACAGCTTCTACCCCCAAGCCATGAGACTGTTCACTCTGCTACCATCCGGCTAATGATACCGGAGCATCGGGTCCGGTTCCAACAGGCTCCGAGACAGCTTCTACCCCCAAGCCACAGACTGTTCACTCTGCTACCATCCGGCTAATGATACCGGAGCATCGGGTCCGGTTCCAACAGGCTCCGAGACAGCTTCTACCCCCAAGCCATGAGACTGTTCACTCTGCTACCATCCGGCTAATGATACCGGAGCATCGGGTCCGATTCCAACAGGCTCCGAGACAGCTTCTACCCCCAAGCCATGAGACTGCTGAACAGCCAGACTGGTAAATAGTAATTTAACGGAATCCAAACTATCTTCACTGACTCTGTCTTGCACTGACCCTACGCACACTCACTAGACTATATATACACACCATATACACACTCACTAGACTATATATACACACCATATACACACTCACTAGACTATATATACACACCATATACACACTCACTAGACTATATATACACACCATATACACACTCACTAGACTATACACACACCATATACACACTCACTAGACTATATATACACACCATATACACACTCACTAGACCATATATACACACCATATACACACTCACTAGACTATATATACACACCATATACACATTCACTAGACTATATATACACACCCTACGCACACTCACTAGACTATATATACACACCCTACGCACACTCACTAGACTATATATACACACCATATACACACTCACTAGACTATATATACACACCATATACACACTCACTAGACTATATACACACCATATACACACTCACTAGACTATATATACACACCATATACACACTCACTAGACTATATATACACACCATATGCACACTCACTAGACCATATATACACACCATATACACACTCACTAGACTATATATACACACCATATACACACTCACTAGACCATATATACACACCATATACACACTCACTAGACTATATATACACACCATATACACACTCACTAGACTATATATACACACCATATGCACACTCACTAGACTATATACACACCATATACACACTCACTAGACTATATATACACACCATATACACACTCACTAGACTATATATACACACCATATACACACTCACTAGACCATATATACACACCATATACACACTCACTAGACTATATATACACACCATATACACACTCACTAGACTATATATACACACCATATACACACTCACTAGACTATATATAAACACCATATACACACTCACTAGACTATATATACACACCATATACACACTCACTAGACTATATATACACACCATATACACACTCACTAGACTATATATACACACCATATACACACTCACTAGACTATATATACACACCATATACACACTCACTAGACTATATATACACACCATATGCACACTCACTAGACTATATATACACACCATATACACACTCACTAGACTATATATACACACCATATGCACACTCACTAGACTATATATACACACCATATACACACTCACTAGACTATATATACACAGCATATACACACTCACTAGACTATATATACACACCATATGCACACTCACTAGACCATATATACACACCATATACACACTCACTAGACTATATATACACACCATATACACACTCACTAGACTATATACACACCATATACACACTCACTAGACTATATATACACACCATATACACACTCACTAGACTATATATACACACCATATGCACACTCACTAGACCATATATACACACCATATACACACTCACTAGACTATATATACACACCATATACACACTCACTAGACCATATATACACACCATATACACACTCACTAGACTATATATACACACCATATACACACTCACTAGACTATATATACACACCATATGCACACTCACTAGACTATATACACACCATATACACACTCACTAGACTATATATACACACCATATACACACTCACTAGACTATATATACACACCATATACACACTCACTAGACCATATATACACACCATATACACACTCACTAGACTATATATACACACCATATACACACTCACTAGACTATATATACACACCATATACACACTCACTAGACTATATATACACACCATATACACACTCACTAGACTATATATACACACCATATACACACTCACTAGACTATATATACACACCATATACACACTCACTAGACTATATATACACACCATATACACACTCACTAGACTATATATACACACCATATGCACACTCACTAGACTATATATACACACCATATACACACTCACTAGACTATATATACACAGCATATACACACTCACTAGACTATATATACACACCATATGCACACTCACTAGACCATATATACACACCATATACACACTCACTAGACTATATATACACACCATATACACACTCACTAGACTATATATACACAGCATATACACACTCACTAGACTATATATACACACCATATACACACTCAATAGACTATATATACACACCATATACACACTCACTAGACTATATATACACACCATATACACACTCACTAGACTATATATACACACCATATACACACTCACTAGACTATATATACACACCATATACACACTCACTAGACTATATATACACACCATATACACACTCACTAGACTATATATACACACCATATACACACTCACTAGACTATATATACACAGCATATACACACTCACTAGACTATATATCCACACCATATGCACACTCACTAGACTATATATACACACCATATACACACTCACTAGACTATATATACACACCATATACACACTCACTAGACTATATATACACACCATATACACACTCACTAGACTATATATACACACCATATACACACTCACTAGACTATATATACACACCATATACACACTCACTAGACTATATATACACACCATATACACACTCACTAGACTATATATACACACCATATACACACTCACTAGACTATATATACACACCATATGCACACTCACTAGACCATATATACACACCATATACACACTCACTAGACTATATATACACACCATATACACACTTACTAGACTATATATACACACCATATACACACTCACTAGACTATATATACACACCATATACACACTCACTAGACCATATATACACACCATATACACACTCACTAGAACATATATACACACCATATACACACTCACTAGACTATATATACACACCATATACACACTCACTAGACTATATATACACACCATATACACACTCACTAGACTATATATACACACCATATACACACTCACTAGACTATATATACACAACATATACACACTCACTAGACTATATATACACAGCATATACACACTCACTAGACTATATATACACACCATATACACACTCACTAGACTATATATACACACCATATACACACTCACTAGACTATATATACACACCATATACACACTCACTAGACTATATATACATACCATATACACACTCACTAGACTATATATACACAGCATATACACACTCACTAGACTATATATACACACCATATACACACTCACTAGACTATATATACACACCATATACACACTCACTAGACTATATATACACACCATATACACACTCACTAGACTATATATACACACCATATACACACTCACTAGACTATATATACACACCATATACACACTCACTAGACTATATATACACACCATATACACACTCACTAGACTATATATACACACCATATACTGACACACACTAGATTATATATACACACCATATACACACTCACTAGACTATATATACACACCATATACACACCATATACTGAAACACACTACATTGACACTCCCACACAAAACCTCTACACATTCACATACACTACATACATACACACACATAACACACACACACAGACCGACACAACACAAACACAAACACACACATTTACACATTACACACTCACACACTTTTACACCCATCATAAACCACTCTGTTCTTTATTTTACTCGTAATATTATCTATCCTGATGCCTGGTCACTATACCCTGCCTTCATGTATATATCTACCTCAAATTATCTACCTCAAATACCTTATTATTATCTATCCTGATGCCTAGTCACTTTACCCTGCCTTCATGTATATATCTACCTCAAATACCTTATTATTATCTATCCTGATGCCTAGTCACTTTACCCTGCCTTCATGTACATATCTACCTCAAATACCTTATTATTATCTATCCTGATGCCTAGTCACTTTACCCTGCCTTCATGCACATATCTATGGTACTGGTACTCCCTGTATATAGCTCCACATTGATCTGGTACTGGTACTCCCTGTATATAGCTCCACTCCCTGGTACTGCCTCATCAGATGGTCAATATTTTAGCATGTAGGAGGAGGAGGAACTAGTCTGGAGCTTTACACCATGGGGTCACCACCAGACTCTCCCTCTTCCCTCATTCCTCTCTCCTCTCTCCTCTCTCCTCTCTCCTCTCTCCTCTCTCCTCTCTCCTCTCTCCTCTCTCCTGTCTCCTCTCTCCCTCCCTCTCTCTCCTCTCTCCTCTCTCCTCTCTCCTCTCTCCTCTCTCCTCTCTCCTGTCTCCTCTCTCCTGTCTCCTCTCTCCTCTCTCTCACTCGCTCTCCGCTCTCCTCTGTTTAGTGCCCTGGGGGAGCCCTCCTCTCCTCTCTCCTCTCTGTTTAGTGCCCTGGGGGAGCCCTCCTCTCCTCTGTTTAGTGCCCTGGGGGAGCCCTCCTCTCCTCTCTCCTCTCCTCTCTGTTTAGTGCCATGGGGGAGCCCTTCTCTCCTCTCTCCTCTCCTCTCTGTTTAGTGCCCTGGGGGAGCCCTCCTCTCCTCTCTGTTTAGTGCCCTGGGGGAGCCCTCCTCTCCTCTCCTCTCCTCTGTTTAGTGCCCTGGGGGAGCCCTCCTCTCCTCTCCTCTCTGTTTAGTGCCCTGGGGGAGCCCTCCTCTCCTCTCCTCTGTTTAGTGCCCTGGGGGAGCCCTCCTCTCCTCTCTCTCTGTTTAGTGCCCTGGGGGAGCCCTCCTCTCCTCTCCTCTGTTTAGTGCCCTGGGGGAGCCCTCCTCTCCTCTCTCCTCTCCTCTCTGTTTAGTGCCCTGGGGGAGCCCTCCTCTCCTCTCCTCTGTTTAGTGCCCTGGGGGAGCCCTCCTCTCCTCTCTCCTCTCCTCTCTGTTTAGTGCCCTGGGGAGCCCTCCTCTCCTCTCTCCTCTCTCCTCTCTGTTTAGTGCCCTGGGGGAGCCCTCCTCTCCTCTCTCCTCTCTGTTTAGTGCCCTGAGGGAGCCCTCCTCTCCTCTCTGTTTAGTGCCCTGGGGGAGCCCTCCTCTCCTCTCCTCTCTGTTTAGTGCCCTGGGGGAGCCCTCCTCTCCTCTCCTCTGTTTAGTGCCCTGGGGGAGCCCTCCTCTCCTCTCCTCTCTGTTTAGTGCCCTG
>NC_059199.1:64586455-64603955 GCF_020615455.1 Coregonus clupeaformis | reverse complement strand
TGGCCACCAGTGCATATTAACAAACTATGTTTGTATATTATGAAAAATTAAATTGTAGAATAATAGTGAAAACATCAAAACTATGAAATAACACATATGGAATCATGTTGTAACCAAAAAAGTGTTAAACAAATCAAAATATATTTTATATTTGAGATTCTTCAAATAGCCACCCTTTGCCTTGATGACAGCTTTGAACACTCTTGGCATTCTCTCAACCAGATTCACCTGGAATGCTTTTCTAACAGTCTTGAAGGAGTTCCCACATATGCTAAGCACTTGTTGGCTGCTTTTCCTACACTCTGCGGTCCGACTCATCCCAAACCATCTCAATTTGATTGAGGTCAGGGGGATTGTGGAGGTCAGGTCATCTGATGTAGCACTCCATCACTCTCCTTCTTGGTCAAATAGCCCTTACACAGCCTGGAGGTGTGTTGGGTCATTGTCCTGTTGAAAAACAAATGATAGTCCCACTAAGCCCAAACCAGATGGGATGGCGTATCGCTGCAGAATGCTGTGGTAGCCATGCTGGTTAAGTGTGCCTTGAATTCTAAATAAATCACAGACAGTGTCACCAGCAAAGCACCCCCACAACATAACACCTCCTCCTCCATGCTTTACGGTGGGAACTACACATGCAGAGATCATCCGTTCACCCACAGCACGTCTCACAAAGACACGGCGGTTGGAACCAAAAATCTCAAATTTGGACTCCAGACCAAAGGACACATTTTCACCGGTCTAATGTCCATTGCTCGTGTTTCTTGGCCCAAGCAAGTCTTTTCTTATTATTGGTGTCCTTTAGTAGTGGTTTCTTTGCATTAATTAGACCATGAAGGCCTGATTCACACAGTCTCCTCTGAACAGTTGATGTTGAGATGTGTATGTTACTTGAACTCTGGGAAGCATTTATTTGGGCTGCAAGTTCTGAGGCCGGTAACTCTAATGAACTTATCCTCTGCAGCAGAGGTAACTCTGGGTCTTCCTTTCCTGTGTTGGTCCTCATGAGAGCCAGTTTCATCATAGCGCTTGATGGTTTTTGCGACTGCGCTTGAAGAAGCTTTCAAAGTTCTTTACATTTTCAGTATTGACTGACCTTCATGTCTTAAAGTAATGATGAACTGTCATTTCTCTTTGCTTATTTGAGCTATTCTCGCCATAATATGGACTTGGTCCTTTACCAAATAGGGGTATCTTCTGTATACCCCCCCCCCCCCCCCGATTGGCTCAAACGCATTAAGAAGGAAATAAATTCCACAAATAAACTTTTAACAAGGCACACCTGTTAATTAAAATGCATTCCAGGTGACTACCTCATGAAGCTGGTTGAGAGAATGCCAAGAGTGTGCAAAGCTGTCATCAAGGCAAAGGGTGGCTATTTGAAGAATCTCAAATATAAAATATATTTTGATTTGTTTAACACTTTTTTGGTTACTACATGATTCCATATGTGTTATTTCATAGTTTTGATGTCTTCACTATTATTCTACAATGTAGAAGATAGTAAAAATAAAGAAAGACCCTTGAATGAGTAGGTGTGTCCAAACCTTTGACTGGTAGTGTAGTGTTAACCATAATTCATAAATGGCACCAAACAGGGTTCTATATGGAACCATTTTGGTTCAGAGAAGAAGAACCTGTAGGGTTCTGATCAAATAACCCTATTATAACCCCAAAAGGGTTCTATATAGAACGTTTAGGGGTTCCATGTGTGAAGGAAGCGATATAACCCTTTTTGGGTTCTATAAGCGACCTTTTTTTCTAAGTGTAGGAACAGATTTGAATGAAGATTTTATGTTGCTAAAACACTGTCAGTTCCATGTACTCAGTAAATGTCAGTCTGTGATCAGTGTTCCGCTGCTGACCTGGGGGACTGAGCAGGAGAAAGGAGGGACGGAGGGATGGAGGAGAGGGGGATGGATCTCAGAGGAGTGGAGGAGAGGGGGATGGAGGAGAGGGGGATGGATCTCAGAGGAGTGGAGGAGAGGGGGGATGGAGGAGAGGGGGATGGAGGAGAGGGGGATGGAGGAGAGGGGGATGGAGGAGAGGGGGATGGATCTCAGAGGTTTGGAGGAGAGGGGGATGGAGGAGAGGGGGATGGAGGAGAGGGGGATGGAGGAGAGGGGGGATGGATCTCAGAGGAGTGGAGGAGAGAGGGATGGAGGAGAGGGGGATGGAGGAGAGGGGGATGGATCTCAGAGGAGTGGAGGAGAGGGGGATGGAGGAGAGGGGGATGGAGGAGAGGGGGATGGAGGAGAGGGGGATGGATCTCAGAGGAGTGGAGGAGAGGGGGATGGAGGAGAGGGGGGATGGAGGAGAGGGGGATGGATCTCAGAGGAGTGGAGGAGAGGGGGATGGAGGAGAGGGGGATGGATCTCAGAGGAGTGGAGGAGAGGGGGATGGAGGAGAGGGGGATGGATCTCAGAGGAGTGGAGGAGAGGGGGATGGAGGAGAGGGGGATGGAGGAGAGGGGGATGGAGGAGAGGGGGATGGAGGAGAGGGGGATGGAGGGACGGAGGGATGGAGGAGAGGGGGATGGAGGAGAGGGGGATGGATCTCAGAGGAGTGGAGGAGAGGGGGGATGGAGGAGAGGGGGATGGAGGAGAGGGGGATGGAGGAGAGGGGGGATGGAGGGACGGAGGGATGGAGGAGAGGGGGATGGAGGAGAGGGGGATGGAGGAGAGGGGGATGGAGGAGAGGGGATGAAGAGGGGATGGAGGAGAGGGGGATGGATCTCAGAGGAGTGGAGGAGAGGGGGGATGGAGGAGAGGGGGATGGATCTCAGAGGAGTGGAGGAGAGGGGGATGGAGGAGAGGGGGATGGAGGAGAGGGGGATGGATCTCAGAGGAGTGGAGGAGAGGGGGATGGAGGAGAGGGGGATGGAGGAGAGGGGGATGGAGGAGAGGGGGATGGAGGAGAGGGGGGATGGATCTCAGAGGAGTGGAGGAGAGGGGGATGGAGGAGAGGGGGATGGAGGAGAGGGGGATGGATCTCAGAGGAGTGGAGGAGAGGGGGATGGAGGAGAGGGGGATGGAGGAGAGGGGGATGGAGGAGAGGGGGATGGATCTCAGAGGAGTGGAGGAGAGGGGGATGGAGGAGAGGGGGATGGAGGAGAGGGGGATGGAGGAGAGGGGGATGGATCTCAGAGGAGTGGAGGAGAGGGGGATGGAGGAGAGGGGGATGGATCTCAGAGGAGTGGAGGAGAGGGGGATGGAGGAGAGGGGGATGGATCTCAGAGGAGTGGAGGAGAGGGGGATGGAGGAGAGGGGGATGGAGGAGAGGGGGATGGAGGAGAGGGGGATGGAGGAGAGGGGGATGGAGGAGAGGGGGATGGAGGGACGGAGGGATGGAGGAGAGGGGGATGGAGGAGAGGGGGATGGATCTCAGAGGAGTGGAGGAGAGGGGGGATGGAGGAGAGGGGGATGGAGGAGAGGGGGATGGAGGGGCGGAGGGATGGAGGAGAGGGGGATGGAGGAGAGGGGGATGGAGGAGAGGGGGATGGAGGAGAGGGAGATGGAGGAGAGGGGGATGGATCTCAGAGGAGAGGAGGGAGAGAGGGATGGAGGAGAGGGGGGATGGAGGAGAGGGGGATGGAGGAGAGGGGGATGGAGGAGAGGGGGATGGAGGAGAGGGGGATGGAGGAGAGGGGATGGAGGGACGGAGGGATGGAGGAGAGGGGGATGGAGTAGAGGGTGATGGAGGAGAGGGGGATGGATCTCAGAGGAGTGGAGGAGAGGGGGATGGAGGAGAGGGGGAAGGAGGAGAGGGGATGGAGGAGAGGGGGATGGAGGAGAGGGGGATGGAGGAGAGGGGGATGGAGCAGAGGGGGATGGAGGAGAGGGGGGATGGAGGAGAGGGGGATGGAGGAGAGGGGGATGGAGGAGAGGGGGATTGATCTCAGAGGAGTGGAGGAGAGGGGGATGGAGGAGAGGGGGATGGAGGAGAGGGGGATGGAGGAGAGGGGGATGGAGGAGAGGGGGATGGAGGGACGGAGGGATGGAGGAGAGGGGGATGGAGGAGAGGGGGATGGAGGAGAGGGGATGGATCTCAGAGGAGTGGAGGAGAGGGGGATGGAGGAGAGGGGATGGATCTCAGAGGAGTGGAGGAGAGGGGGATGGAGGAGAGGGGGATGGAGGAGAGGGGGATGGAGGAGAGGGGGATGGAGGAGAGGGGGATGGAGGAGAGGGGGATGGAGGAGAGGGGGATGGAGGAGAGGGGGATGGATCTCAGAGGAGTGGAGGAGAGGGGGATGGAGGAGAGGGGGATGGAGGAGAGGGGGATGGATCTCAGAGGAGTGGAGGAGAGGGGGATGGAGGAGAGGGGGATGGAGGAGAGGGGATGGAGGAGAGGGGGGATGGATCTCAGAGGAGTGTAGGAGAGGGGGGATGGAGGAGAGGGGGATGGAGGAGAGGGGGATGGATCTCAGAGGAGTGGAGGAGAGGGGGGATGGAGGAGAGGGGGATGGAGGAGAGGGGGATGGATCTCAGAGGAGTGGAGGAGAGGGGGGATGGAGGAGAGGGGGATGGAGGAGAGGGGGATGGAGGAGAGGGGGATGGATCTCAGAGGAGTGGAGGAGAGGGGGGATGGATCTCAGAGGAGTGGAGGAGAGGGGGATGGAGGAGAGGGGATGGAGGAGAGGGGGATGGAGGAGAGGGGGATGGATCTCAGAGGAGTGGAGGAGAGGGGGATGGAGGAGAGGGGGATGGAGGAGAGGGGGATGGAGGAGAGGGGGATGGATCTCAGAGGAGTGGAGGAGAGGGGGATGGATCTCAGAGGAGTGGAGGAGAGGGGGATGGATCTCAGAGGAGTGGAGGAGAGGGGGATGGAGGAGAGGGGGATGGAGGAGAGGGGGATGGAGGAGAGGGGGATGGAGGAGAGGGGGATGGATCTCAGAGGAGTGGAGGAACGGCATTTACGGGTCCAAGGGGAGAGGCGTGTGTCTTTCCACTAGTGGGGCACGTTGGGCTTGGCACCTCACGTAAAAACCACTCCCAACACATCTGAGGATGGACTATCTTGGGCAGCTAGGTGATCTCCTCTGCTCCCTAACCCTCAACCCTCTACGACTGGGCTTAGTGAAGTGCTTCTTGGTCCGGTTAGGGAGAGGAGATTGAAAATGAAGTGTTTGAGGACTGTATCATTTTTTGGGAGGATTGTATTTTTCTGATGGTTTTCATACAAGATGTTATGTGTTACCATACGGTAGCCTACAGTATGTTTGCTAGGCTATGCTAATGTAAATACTGTACACACCCTGGTCAATGTAGTGCACTATATAGGGAATAGGGTGACATTTGGGACACAAACAAATACTTTCAGGTATGTAGGGTTAATTGAAGTGAAGGGTTAATTAAATAGAAGGCTTAATTGCAAGGCCCTTCATTCCTGAGAGTTATTCTGTTTGTCAATGACTAAGTAACATAACCAATTGGGGTTGACATCTCAATTACCCCACAGTCTTCCTCATTATCTAGTTAGTGATGGAATTTCAAGATGTATTTACCCTCGTTGGTTCTTCCTAGAAAACCTTCACCACTGTGTCTTTAGATTCTACTATAGCATGCTTGCCAAGTGCGTTAGGCCTACAGCATGAATGTCCATCCAAGCGGCCCCCAAACAGGGGAGAGGTGGGGAGAGGTGGGGAGAGGAGGGGAGAGGAGGGGAGAGGTGGGGAGAGGAGGGGAGAGGAGGGAGAGGAGGGGAGAGGTGGGGAGAGGAGGGAGAGGAGGAGAGGAGAGGAGGGGAGAGGTGGGGAGAGGTGGGGAGAGGAGAGGAGAGGAGGGGAGAGGAGGGGAGAGGAGGGGAGAGGAGGGGAGAGGTGGGGGAGAGGTGGGGAGAGGAGAGGAGAGGAGAGGAGAGGAGGGAGAGGAGGGAGAGGAGGGGAGAGGAGGGGAGAGGTGGGGAGAGGAGGGAGAGGAGAGGAGAGGAGGGGAGAGGTGGGGAGAGGTGGGGAGAGGAGAGGAGAGGAGAGGAGAGGAGAGGAGGGGAGAGGAGGGGGAGAGGAGAGGGAGAGGAGAGGAGAGGAGGGAGGAGGGAGAGGAGGGAGAGGAGAGGAGAGGAGGGAGAGGAGGGGAGGGGGAGAGGAGAGGAGAGGAGGGGAGAGGAGGGGAGAGGAGGGGAGAGGAGAGGAGAGGAGGGGAGAGGAGGGGAGAGGAGGGGAGAGGTGGGGAGAGGTGGGGAGAGGAGGGGAGAGGAGAGGAGAGGAGGGGAGAGGTGGGGAGAGGTGGGGAGATGAGAGGAGAGGAGGGGAGAGGAGAGGAGAGGAGGGGAGAGGTGGGGAGAGGAGGGGAGAGGTGGGGAGAGGAGAGGAGAGGAGGGGAGAGGAGGGGAGAGGAGGGAGAGGTGGAGAGGTGGGGAGAGGAGGGAGAGGAGGGAGAGGAGGGAGAGGAGGGGAGAGGAGGGGAGAGGTGGGGAGAGGAGAGGAGAGGAGGGGAGAGGAGGGAGAGGTGGGGAGAGGAGGAGGGAGAGGAGAGGAGAGGAGAGGAGAGGAGGGAGAGGAGGGGAGAGGAGGGAGAGGTGGGGAGAGGAGGGGAGAGGAGGGAGAGGTGGGGAGAGGAGGGGAGAGGAGGGGAGAGGAGGGGCAGCAGAGTTCTGCTGGTGGTGTGTGTGTGTCTCTGGGTTTTAGGTGATTACTCTCTGCTACATTTTTGTCTGCACGGCACGGCGAGAGCAGCGCCGTTTGACAGATCTCCTCCCCTCCTCCTCTCATGCCTCCCCTCCTCCACTCCTCCAACTCCCCTCCTCCACTCCTCCAACTCCCCTCCTCCACTCCTCCAACTCCCCTCCAGCGTGCCACGGAGGACGCCGCCACATATGGCATAATTAGGGAATGGTGAGGCAGAGAGGGGGAATGCATCTTTGATCAGCACGTTCTTGCTAGATTGTCATCTATTTCAATATGATGATAGCATCACTGCTGAGGACTCGTCTATGTTAATATGATGATAGGATTGCTGCTGAGGAGTCATCTATGTTAATATGATGATAACATCACTGATGAGGAGTCATCTATGTTAATATGATGATAGCATCACTGATGAGGAGTCATCTATGTTAATATGATGATAGCATCACTGATGAGGAGTCATCTATGTTAATATGATGATAACATCACTGATGAGGAGTCATTTGTGTTAATATGATGATAGCATCACTGATGAGGAATAAATCATGTACTTATATTCAGTAATCAGTCATCACTGATGAAGAGATGGATGGCCCATGCGATAGCTAGCTGGTGTCTAAAGCCTAGTGTGTGTGTGTGTGTGTGTGTGTGTGTGTGTGTGTGTGTGTGTGTGTGTGTGTGTGTGTGTGTGTGTGTGTGTGCCATGCACCTACCGTTACCTTCCCCTCCAATATATTCTTAATCCTTTGTTCACTGCACAGCATACACTTAGTGTTATAAGAGACCTGCCATGCACTTTGGAGGGTGGAGGGTGGAGGGTGGCACTTTAGGGAGCTTTGTGTGCACTTTAGTACACCTGCACCTTAAGAGTGGATTCAGAGGTGGGGGGGCTGTGTAGTTGGGGGAGAGTGCTGAAGGAGGAGGGGAGAGTGCTGAAGGAGGAGGGGAGAGTGCTGAAGAGGGGGGGAGAGTACTGAAGAGGGGGGAGAGTGCTGCAGGAGGAGCGGAGCAGGGGAGAGTGCTGAAGGAGGAGGGGAGAGTGCTGAAACTTGACGGGAGAGTGCTGAAGGAGGAGTAGAGAGTGCTGAAGGAGGAGGGGAGAGTGCTGAAGAGGGGGGGAGAGTGCTGAAGGAGGAGGGGAGAGTGCTGAAGAGGGGGGAGAGTGCTGAAGGAGGAGGGGAGAGTGCTGAAGGAGGAGGGGAGAGTGCTGAAGGAGGAGGGGAGAGTGCTGAAGGAGGAGGGGAGAGTGCTGAAGGAGGAGGGGAGAGTGCTGGAGGAGGAGGGGAGAGTGCTGAAGGAGGAGGGGAGAGTGCTGAAGGAGGAGGGGAGAGTGCTGAAGGAGGAGGGGAGAGTGCTGAAGGAGGAGGGGAGAGTGCTGAAGGAGGAGGGGAGAGTGCTGAAGGGGGGAAGAGTGCTGAAGAGGGGGGAGAGTGCTGAAGGAGGAGGGGAGAGTGCTGAAGGAGGAGGGGAGAGTGCTGAAACTTGACGGGAGAGTGCTGAAGGAGGAGGGGAGAGTGCTGAAGGAGGAGGGGAGAGTGCTGAAGGAGGAGGGGAGAGTGCTGAAGGAGGAGGGGAGAGTGCTGGAGGAGGAGGGGAGAGTGCTGAAGAGGGGGGAGAGTGCTGAAGGAGGAGGGGACAGTGCTGAAGAAGGAGGGGAGAGTGCTGGAGGAGGAGGGGAGAGTGCTGGAGGAGGGGACAGTGCTGAAGGAGGAGGGGAGAGTGCTGAAAGAGGAGGGGAGAGTGCTGAAGGAGGAGGGGAGAGTGCTGGAGGAGGAGGGGAGAGTGCTGAAGGAGGAGGGGAGAGTGCTGAAAGAGGAGGGGAGAGTGCTGAAGGAGGAGGGGAGAGTGCTGAAACTTGACGGGCGAGTGCTGAAGGAGGAGGGGAGAGTGTTGAAGGAGGAAGGGAGAGTGCTGAAGGAGGAGGGGAGAGTGCTGGAGGAGGAGGGGAGAGTGCTGGAGGAGGAGGGGAGAGTGTTGAAGGAGGAAGGGAGAGTGCTGAAGGAGGAGGGGAGAGTGCTGGAGGAGGAGGGGAGAGTGCTGAAGGAGGAGGGGAGAGTGTTGAAGGAGGAAGGGAGAGTGCTGAAGGAGGAGGGGAGAGTGCTGGAGGAGGAGGGGAGAGTGCTGAAGGAGGAGGGGAGAGTGCTGAAGAGGGGGGGAGAGTGCTGGAGGAGGAGAGGAGAGTGCTGAAGAAGGAGGGGAGAGTGCTGGAGGAGGAGGGGAGAGTGCTGAAGGAGAAGGGGAGAGTGCTGAAGGAGGAAGGCAGAGTGCTGAAGGAAAAGGGGAGAGTGCTGAAAGAGGCTTGTGAGAGAAGCCAACAGAACAGCCCACCTCAGACCCCAACCACAGGCAGGACAGACAAGATAGGACCCACCCATCATCTTTGATCCCAAGATAGGACCCCGCTCCGTTCATCTTTGATCCCAGCTCTCTGCAGGTCATTCACTAGGTCCCCCTGTGTGGTTCTGGGATTTTTGCTCACTGTTCTTGTGATCATTTTGACCCCACGGGGTGAGATCTTGCATGGAGCCCCAGATCGAGGGAGATTATCAGTGGTCTTTTATGTCTTCCATTTAATAATAATTGCTCCCACAGTTGATTTCTTCAAACCAAGCTGCTTACCTATTGCAGATTCAGTCTTCCCAGCCTGGTGCAGGTCTACAATTTTGTTTCTGGTGTCCTTTGACAGCTCTTTGGTCTTGGCCATAGTGGAGTTTGGAGTGTGACTGTTTGAGGTTGTGGACAGGTGTCTTTTATACTGAAAACAAGTTCAAACAGGTGCCATTAATACAGGTAACGAGTGGAGGACAGAGGAGCCTCTTAAAGAAGAAGTTACAGGTCTGTGAGAGACAGAAATCTTGCTTGTTTGTAGGTGACCAAATACTTATTTTCCACCATAATTTGCAAATAAATTCATTACAAATCCTACAATGTGATTTTCTAGATTTTTTCCCCTCAATTTGTCTGTCATAGTTGACGTGTACCTATGATGAAAATTACAGGCCTCTCTCATCTTTTTAAGTGGGAGAACTTGCACAATTGGTGACTGACTAAATACTTTTTTCCCCCACTGTATTTGGGCTGCAATTTCTGAGGCTGGTAACTCTAATGAACTTATTCTCTGCAGCAGAGGTAATTGGTGGCTGCAGACTAAATGCATTCTCTTCTTCTCCACCTCGTGAGAGTTTTCAGAGTTTCTCCATTTCAAACGTGTGGACTAACGTCTCATGTTTTCTGGTCTTTCTGGTCTAACCATTTTGTAACGTGTATCTTCAGTGTCACGCTTCTTTTTATTCCCTCTGGTTCTATGCGTTCCATCATGTTTGTGGCCATCTGGGCGTGGCCACTGACTGAGAACAAATCAATATGGAAAACAATAATCTCATCTAGAATGATAAAATCACATTGTTATCTTCACAAAAGTATTATTATACTTAATCATTTGTTTTACACAACAATTAGATGCAAACCTCATAACTGGGAAGTGTACACCCCCAGAGATACAGTTATTTAATGACATCACAACATAGTAGTGAATTTTAATGATTGTTCTTTAAGTTCCCACCAACCATGTCCCACATACTTTTAAATAGGAATGTTGTTTCATTATCCACTTTTGGATGTTGGAGTTTTGGCGGGTAGACTTCCTTTGTTAAGAAAGGGGTCCTTTCTCCCAATACTTCATGGCAAGGAAGAGAAAGTCTCTGCAAGGAATTTACGACTGGTCATAAAACTGGCCCCCAGGAAAGGCGGTGTTCAAACCTAGCCTAGCAGGAATCTTTGATCCTCAGCCCATGACGGCAAGTCATGACAATTATATAAATAGGCCTGTTTAATTTTGTCTGGCTTGCCGTTTCAAAATAAAATGGAATATTTTTTGCTCATATAATTTACAGAAATGGTCGCTAGGCGTAGGCAAGACCATAAGCAAATAGGTCAACTGAGATATGACTAAAGAGTTAATCAGGGTGATTTTTCCACAAATAGACAGGTATTTTCCTTTCCAAAATCGTATCTATTTTTGCTAACTTTCTATTGACCTCTTAAGGATCAGACTATTTTTTTCAATTATCGCCTAAAATGACATACCCGCATCTAACTGACCGTAGCTCAGGACCTGAAGCAAGGATATGCATATTCTTGATACCATTTGAAAGGAAACACTTTGAAGTTTGTGGAAATGTGAAATTAATGTAGGAGAATGTAACACATTACATCTGGTAAAAGATAATACAAAAAACATGCATTTTCTATTATGTTTTTTGGTTCCATCATCTTTGAAATGCAAGAGAAAGGCCAAAATATAATATTGCAGTTTAGGCGCAATTTAAATTTTTAATTTTGGCCACTAGATGGCAGCAGTGTGTGTGCAAAGTTTCCGATTGATCCAGTGAAGCGTTGCAATACTGGACTATTTTGTATCAAGTCTGCCCAAATGTGCCAAATTGGTCAATTGATACATTTTCAAGTACATAACTATAGAGAACATACAAAAATGATATGGTAATACAAAATGTAAGTTTACACACTCCCAGGAATGTCATACGTGATGGATCATTAGCTTATACACTAACTTTCACACATCTAGATGACCGGGCGGGGTGGGTGTGGAGCCAGATACAGCAAGGGTTCAAACTGTAGAACCCAGTTCCTACATTTGAATGTAAAAATTGATTTTCTCAAATAAAACTATGCTATATTTTATCTCTTGGACCCTTAGGACGACAAATCAGAGCAAGATTACAGAATGTAAGTACACTATTTACCTTCAGAGGTGAATGTATCAAACCAGTTGCCGTGATACGTTTTTTGTTGTTGTGCACTCTCCTCAAACAATAGCATGGCATTCTTTCACTGTAATAGCTACTGTAAATCGTAGAGTGCAGTTAGATTAACAAGAATTTAAGCTTTTCTGCCCATATAAGACATGTCTATGTCCTGGAAAGTTTGCTGTTACTTACAACAGTCATGCTAATCACATTAGCGCACATTAGCTCAACCATCCCGTACACGGGACACCGATCCCATAGAGGTTAACTTTCTTAGGTTGTCTGCTTGAAATTTTTTGATTTGATAGGGAAGCTGAGAGGTCAAATATACTGTTTATGTTTTCTACTGCCAAGTTTACACCTTCACTATTACAGTGAAACATTTTGTCCAGGAAATTGTCTAGAAGGGATAACATTTGTGTTTGCCTAATAGTTTTTTGGTAGATTTCCACACTACTTTACTTTACTCTATAGCATTTCTTAATATTATTCAGTTCCTTTGGCTTTGATGCCTCATGATTGAACATAGCTCTGTTCAAGTAGACTGTGATTTTGCTGTGATCTGATAGGGGTGTCAGTGGGCTGACTGTGAACGCTCTGAGAGACTCTGGGTTGAGGTCGGTGATAAAGTAGTCTACAGTACTACTGCCAAGGGATGAGCTATAGGTGTACCTACCGTAGGAGTCTCCTCGAAGCCTACCATTGACTATGTACATACCCAGCGTCCGACAGAGCTGCAGGAGTTGTGACCCGTTTTTGTTGGTTATGTTGTCATAGCTGTGTCTAGGGGGGGGCGTATGGGGGAGGGAATGCTGTCAGCTCCAGGTAGTTGTTTGTCCACCTGTGTGCTGAGGCTGTCAGGTTCTGGTCCAGTTCTGGCATTTAGGTCGCCACAGACTAGTACATGTCCCTGGGTCTGGAAATGATTGATTTCCCCCTCCAGGATGGAGAAGCTGTCTTCATTAGAAGCTGTGATGAAGTCTGGGTTCCTGCTCTTTAGGCCAAAGGCAGATGACCTCAGGCCTTGGATATTCCAGGATGAGATAGTGAAAGCTTTGTGTTCCATAGTGTCTAGTGTTATTTTCGTGTGGTTTAGGCCCGGACTATTACAGTAGGTGTGAGCAGAGCATGTTGAGCATCTGATACATGCCTCTTAGGTTTGCAGGATGGTGCTTGGGCGGGTGTAATAGTGGGGGTTGTGCCTGTTGCTCTGCTCACGGCCTGGGCATATGTCCTGCTGTCATGTTGAGGTCCTTGCTGCAGGGACAGGTGCATGGGGTGGACAGAAGGGGCATAGGTCTGATATGGGGGGGCCTAAATAGGGTGTGGCCAGGGTTTGCTTGGAGTGGTCTTAGCTGGTTGGGGTGTGGCTGGTAATGCTGTGGTCTGACATCATGGACCAGGAGCAGGAGACCAGGTGGTTTTTAGACACCTCACACATTGAGGAGAAGTGGCGCCGGAGAAGATGGTTGCCGTTTTACAGCCCTCTAACCAATTGTACTATTATGTGTGTTTTTCCACGTTATTTGTAATTTATTCTGTACATAATGTTTCTGTCATCGTCTCTTATAACCAAAAAGAGCTTCTGGATATCAGGACAGCGATTACTAACCTCGTATTGGACGAAGATTTTTTCTTCAACAAGTCGGACGCGAAGGATATCCTACAGACACCCAACAAGGCCCAAATCCCCGTCATTCGCATGAGAAAGAGACGGAGATATCCTGGACGTAGGTCGGGGTGCCTTGTAAGGATCCGACGGCGAGCGAGTAAACTGCCTCATCCATCAATCCTATTAGCCAATGTTCAATCATTTGAGAACAAATTGGACGACCTAAGATTACGGTTATCCTACCAACGGGACATTAAAAACTGTAATATCTTATGTTTCACTGAGTCGTGGCTGAACAACGACATGGATAACATACAGCTGGCGGGATATACGCTACATCGGCAGGATAGAACGGCTGACTCCGGTAAGACAAGGGGTGGCGGTCTGTGTATATTTGTAAACAACAGCTGGTGCACAAAATCAAATACTGAGGAAGTCTCTAGGTTTTGCTCGCCTGAGGTAGAGTATCTTATGATAAGCTGTAGACCACACTATTTACCAAGAGTTTTCATCTATATTTTTCATAGCTGTCTATTTACCACCACAAACCAATGCTGGCATTAAGATTGCACTGAATGAGCTGTATAAGGCCATAACTGAACAGGAAAACGCTCAACCAGAGGCAGCGCTCCTAGTGGCCGGGAACTTTAATACAGGGAAACTTAAATCAGTTCTACCTAATTTCTACCAGCATGTTAAATGTGCAACCATAGGAAAAAAACCTCTAGACCACCTTTACTCCACACACAGAGACGCATACAAAGCTCTCCCTCGCCCTCCATTTGGCAAATCTGACCATAACTCTATCCTCCTGATTCCTGCTTATAAGCAAAAACTAAAGCAGGAAGCACCAGTGACTCGGTTAATAAAAAGGTGGTCAGATGACGCAGATGCTAAGCTACAGGACTGTTTTGCTAGCACAGACTGGAATATGTTCCGGGATTCTTCCGATAGCATTGAGGAGTACACCACATCAGTCACTGGCTTCAACAATAAGCACATCGATGACGTCGTCCCCACAGTGACTGTACGTACATACCCCAACCAGAAGCCATGGATTACAGGCAACATCCGCACTGAGCTAAAGTGTAGAGCTGCCGCTTTCAAGGAGTGGGACTCTAACCCGGACGCTTATAAGAAATCCCGCTATGCCCTCCGAACAAACCATCAAACAGGCAAAGAGTCAATACAGGACTAAGATTGAATCGTACTAAAACGGCTCTGACGCTCGTCGGATGTGGCAGGGCTTGAAAACTATTACAGACTACAAAGGGAAGCACAGCCGCGAGCTGCCCAGTGACACAACACTTCCAGACGAGCTAAACCACTTCTATGCTCGATTCGAGGCAAGCAACACTGAAGCATGCATGAGAGCACCAGCTGTTCCGGATGTGAGTAAGACTTTTAAGCAGGTCAACATTCACAAGGCCGCAGGGCCAGACGGATTACCAGGACGTGTACTCCGAGCATGTGCTGACCAACTGGCAAGTGTCTTCACTGACATTTTCAACATGTCCCTGACTGAGTCTGTAATACCAACATGTTTCAAGCAGACCACCATAATCCCCGTGCCCAAGGACACTAAGATAACCTGCCTAAATGACTACCAACCCGTAGCACTGACGTCTGTAGCCATGAAGTGCTTTGAAAGGCTGGTCATGGCTCACATCAACACCATTATCCCAGAAACCCTAGACCCACTCCAATTTGCATACCGCCCCAACATATCCACAGATGATGCAATCTCTATTGCACTCCACACTGCCCTTTCCCACCTGGACAAGAAGAACACCTACGTGATAATCCTATTCATTGACTACAGCTCATCATTGAACACCATAGTGCCCTCAAAGCTCATCACTAAGCTAAGGATCCTGGGACTAAACACCTCCCTATGCAGCTGGATCGTGGACTTGCTGACGGGCCGCCCCCAGGTGGTAAGGGTAGGTAACAACACATCTGCCACACTGATCCTCAACACGGGGGCCCTTCAGGGGTTCGTGCTCAGTCCCCTCCTGTACTCCCTGTTCATCCATGACTGCATGGCCAGGCACGACTCCAACACCATCATTAAGTTTGCCGACGACACAACAGTGCTAGGCCTAATCACCGACAATGATGAGACAGCCTATAGGGAGGAGGTCAGAGACCTGGCCGTGTGGTGCCAGGATAACAACCTCTCCCTCAACGTGATCAAGACAAAGGAGATGATTGTGGACTACAGGAAAAAAAAGAGGACTGAGCACGCCCCCATTCTCATCGACGGTCTGTAGTGGAACAGGTTGAGAGCTTCAAGTTCCTTGGTGTCCACATCACCAACGAACTATCATGGTCCAAACACACCAAGACAGTCGTGAAGAGGGCACGACAAAGCCTATTCCCCCTCAGGAGACTGAAAAGATTTGGCATGGGTCCTCAGATCCTAAAAATATCCTACAGCTGCACCATCAAGAGCATCCTGACTGGTTGCATCACCGCCTGGTATGGCAACTGCTCAGCCTCCGACCGCAAGGCACTAGAGAGGGTAGTGCGTATGGCCCAGTACATCACTGGGGCCAAGCTTCCTGCCATCCAGGACCTCTATACCAGGCGGTGTCAGAGGAAGGCCCTCAAAATTGTCAAATACTCCAGCCCTCTAGTCATAGACTGTTCTCGCTGCTACCGCACGGCAAGCGGTACCGGAGTGCCAAGTCTAGGTCCAAAAGACTTCTCAACAGCTTCTACCCCCAAGCCATAAGACTCCTGAACAGCTAACCATGGCTACCCTGACTATTTGCACTGCCCCCCCACCCCCACCCACACCCCATCTTTTTACGCTGCTTCTCTGTTCATTATTTATGCAAAGTCACGTTAACTCTACCCACATGTACATATTATACCTCAACTACCTCAACTAGCCGGTGCCCCCGCACATTGACTCTGCACTGGTAACCCCCTGTATATACCTTACCTGAGGGAAAAAAGTATTTGATCCCCTGCTGATTTTGTACGTTTGCCGACTGACAAAGACATGATCAGTCTATAATTTTAATGGTAGTCAAAAAAATATATAAATTGATTTGCATTTTAATGAGGGAAATAAGTATTTGACCCCTCTGCAAAACATGACTTAGTACTTGGTGGCAAAACCCTTGTTGGCAATCACAGAGGTCAGACGTTTCTTGTAGTTGGCCACCAGGTTTGCACACATCTCAGGAGGGGTTTTGTTCCACTCCTCTTTGCAGATCTTCTCCAAGTCATTAAGGTTTCGAGGCTGACGTTTGGCAACTCGAACCTTCAGCTCCCTCCACAGATTTTCTATGGGATTAAGGTCTGGAGACTGGTTAGGCCACTCCAGGACCTTAATGTACTTCTTCTTAAGCCACTCCTTTGTTGCCTTGGCCGTGTGTTTTGGGTCATTGTCATGCTGGAATACCCATCCACGACCCATTTTCAATGCCCTGGCTGAGGGATAGGAGGTTCTCACCCAAGATTTGACGGTACATGTTCCCGTCCATCGTCCCATTGATGCGGTGAAGTTGTCCTGTCCCCTTAGCAGAAAAACACCCCCAAAGCATAATGTTTCCACCTCCATGTTTGACGGTGGGGATGGTGTTCTTGGGGTCATAGGCATCATTCCTCCTCCTCCAAACACAGCAAGTTGAGTTGATGCCAAAGAGCTCGATTTTGGTCTCATCTGACCACAACACTTTCACCCAGTTCTCCTCTGAATCATTCAGATGTTCATTGGCAAACTTCAGACGGCCCTGTATATGTGCTTTCTTGAGCAGGGGGACCTTGCGGGCGCTGCAGGATTTCGGTCCTTCACGGTGTAGTGTGTTACCAATTGTTTTCCAAAGTTTTCCCAGCTGCCTTGAGATCATTGACAAGATCCTCCCGTGTAGTTCTGGGCTGATTCCTCACCGTTCTCATGATCATTGCAACTCCACGAGGTGAGATCTTGCATGGAGCCCCAGGCCGAGGGGATTGACAGTTATTTTGTGTTTCTTCCATTTGCGAATAATCGCACCAACTGTTGTCACCTTCTCACCAAGCTGCTTGGCGATGGTCTTGTAGCCCATTCCAGCCTTGTGTAGGTCTACAATCTTGTCCCTGACATCCTTGGAGAGCTCTTTGGTCTTGGCCATGGTGGAGAGTTTGGAATATGATTGATTGATTGCTTCTGTGGACAGGTGTCTTTTATACAGGTAACAAGCTGAGATTAGGAGCACTCCCTTTAAGAGTGTCCTCCTAATCTCAGCTCGTTACCTGTATAAAAGACACCTGGGAGCCAGAAATCTCTCTGATTGAGAGGGGGTCAAATACTTATTTCCCTCATTAAAATGCAAATCAATTTATAACATTTTTGACATACGTTTTTCTGGAATTTTTTGTTGTTATTCTGTCTCTCACTGTTCAAATAAACCTACCATTAAAATTATAGACTGATCATTTCTTTGACAGTGGGCAAACGTACAAAATCAGCAGGGGATCAAATACTTTTTTCCCTCACTGTAT
>NC_059199.1:64548955-64581455 GCF_020615455.1 Coregonus clupeaformis | reverse complement strand
CTATGCCAGGTCTCCCTACAGCCCTACAAACTGCTGACGCCCTGTTTACACACGTCTTCCGGCACTACGGGGTACCTGAGGATATTGTGTCTGATCGGGGTCCCCAGTTCACCTCTAGAGTCTGGAGGGCGTTCATGGAACGTCTGGGGGTCTCGATTAGCCTTACCTCAGGTTTTCACCCCGAGAGTAATGGGCAGGTGGAGAGAGTGAACCAGGATGTGGGTAGGTTTCTGAGGTCCTATTGCCAGGACCAGCAGGGGGAGTGGTCGGGATATATCCCCTGGGCAGAGATAGCCCAGAACTCACTCCACCACTCCTCAACTAACCTTACGCCTTTCCAGTGTGTGTTAGGTTATCAGCCGGTCCTGGCACCTTGGCATCAGAGCCAGATCAAAGCCCCTGCGGTGGACGAGTGGTTTCGGCGCTCGGAAGAGACCTGGAACGCTGCGCATGTCCATCTGCAGCGGGCTATCAGGCGGCAAAAGGCGAGCACCGATCGCCACCGCAGTGAGGCTCCGGTGTATGCACCGGGAGATCGGGTAAGGCTCTCGACCCGAAACCTGCCCCTTAGCCTGCCCTGCCGGAAGCTGGGTCGGCGGTTTGTGGGGCCATTTAAAGTCCTGAGGAGATTGAACGAGGTTTGTTATAGGTTACAACTTCCTATTAATTACCGTATTAACCCCTCGTTCCATGTGTCTCTCCTCAGGCCGGTAGTAGCAGGTCCACTCCAGGAGTCTGAGGTACGAGAGGTTCCTCCGCCCCCACTGGACATTGAGGGGGCTCCGGCGTACTCAGTCAGTTCCATCTTGGATTCGAGGCGTCGGGTGGGGGGCCTGCAGTATCTCGTGGAGTGGGAGGGGTACGGTCCGGAGGAATGGTGCTGGGTCCCTAGGAGGGACATCCTAGATCCCTCCATGTTGAGGGATTTCCACCAGAGTCATCCGACTCGCCCTGCTCCGCGTCCTCCTGGCCGTCCCCGAGGTGGGGTACTGTCACGGATTCAGCCGAGGCTGCTCCTCCTCCTTGCTCGGGCAGGCTTCGGCGTTCGTCGTCACCGGAGTACTAGCTGCTACCGATCCATGTTTCTGTGTTAGACTTGCTATGTCTTGATTATGTACACCTGTTTCCCATTATGTTGTATTGTCTTCCCTATTTAACCCTCTGTCGTACACTGTGTGTTGTGTGTGATTGTATTCGTGATCGGCGGTCGTTAGTGTGCGGGTTATTTCCTCCCTGTGTGGAGATTGTATATTCTCAGTTTACTTTCTAGTAAAGTACGTTTCGGAATAGCTCTGTGTCCTGCGTTTGACTTCGCCCACCGCAATTCACTGACGCCTTTGACAACTGTATCCCTCTGCCAGTAAAGCCAGAATTGAACCCTTCTTTTCCTCACTCAAAACCTTCCTTTTCAACTCTTTTGGCATGGTCAATAGTTATTTTTTGATTAATACTACTTTTGAGGTACTATTAGCAGTGTTTTTGCCATCCAGCTGGTCCTATTGCAAGAGGATAGTGATGACCACAGCAGTGGTTTTTATACTTTTCCTCGTTAAATAAGATTTGGTTCATGTGATCACCTAATCAGTACCTAATTCAGTAGAATGAGTTTCTGTGTTGGAATTCAACAGACACTGGAATGGAATGGCTGTCATACATGTAGAGATGCTGATTTAAGAAACATTTGCAGTGGTCTCTTAATTATTTCCACAGCTGTATACTAATGATTAGGCTACTAACTACTGTTACAATATATATACTAATGATAAGGCTACTAACTACTGTTACATCATATATACTAATGATAAGGCTACTAACTACTGTTACATCATATATACTAATGATAAGCCTACTAACTACTGTTATATCATATGTACTAATGATGAGCCTACTAACTACTGTTATATCATATATACTAATGATAAGGCTACTAACTACTGTTACATCATATATACTAATGATAAGGCTACTAACTACTGTTACCTTGAGTGAAAATGTTCTCACTTAGAGACCAAGAAATGCTAATCTCTGTCTTACACACATGTATGCTGCACACACACACACACACACACACACACACACACACACACACACACACACACACACACACACACACACACACACACACACACACACACACACACTCCCTGTGAACTATTCATGAAGATGATACCATGTATGTAGGTAAGAATCAGTCTAAAGCAGTGTAAACCCAGACTGTATAATGTTATGTATGTTATAATGTTATAATGTTATAATGTTATAATGTTATGTATGTTATAATGTTATAATGGAATCGCTGGAATTATCTTCATGGGCCTCTCTTTATTAACTTAACAGACTTTAACGTGTTTGTGCGTGTGTGTGTGTGTGTGTGCGTGTGTGTGTGTGTGTGTTTGTGTGTGTGTGTGTGTGTGTGTGTGTGAGAGTGTGTGTGTGTGAGAGTGTGTGTGTGTATGTGTGTGTGTGTGTGATAACCCCTTACCAATCTGCTATGCTCACTATAGTTTTGACATGCTCTCACATCTCCCACAAACAGCCTAATGGGTTTAAATTATTTCAAATATTAATGCATACCACTGGGTCGTTACAAGCCAGACCCATTATCTATCTCTAAACCAAGCAGCGGACCGGACGGCCTTGGAGAGCAACTCAATACTAATGAAGGATGGACGGTTGAATCAACTGAACCAAGCAGCTATATGGTATAAACAATAATAATCAATATTGTCAACGGGACAACAGTAACAACAGTAACCAAGGGTCAAAATAACCATTGAACAATATCAATATAGAGGACATGTGCAGGTTGGTTGGTCTGTCAGACACTGTCCCTCATCTTATGGCAGGCAGCAATGTAGTGCTCTGCCAACCCACAGCTCTCTGAGTCCTCCCCCAACAGGACGGGTAGCCGATTCTCATCAGAGAAGTCTTTGAAACCTTGAAAAACGGTTTCAAATTTGGGGAAATTATACTCTCTAATTGTTTTATATTTTTGACATTTTGTCAGGAAATGCAGGTCTGTCTCAGTTTCTGCTGTGGTGCAGTGATTCCACAGCCTTTCCTCTATAGGAAGCCAGCTTTTCCTGTCTCTACCCTTCTCAATGGCAAGGCTGTGCTCACTGAGCCTGTACTTTGTCAAGGTTTTTCTAAGGTTTTGATCAGTAACCATGGTCAAATAGTTCGCCACGGTGTACTGTCGATTTAGGGTCAGATAGCACTGCATTTTACTTTGTGGTTGTGCTTGTGTTTCCCAATAAGCAATGTAGTTTTGTTTTGACTGTGTTGTAATTTGGTTTATTCTGATTGATTGGATGTTCTAGTCCTGAGGCTTCAGTGTGTTAATAGAACAGGTTTGTGAACTCTCTCTCTCTCTCTCTCCCTCTCACTCTCTCTCTTTCTCTGTCTCTCTCACTCTCTCTCTTTCTCTGTCTCTCTCTCTCTCTCTCTCTCTCTCTCTCTCTCTCTCACTCTCTCTCTTTCTCTCTCTCTCTCTCTCTCTCTCTCTCTCTCTCTCTCTCTCTCTCTCTCTCTCTCTCTCTCTCTCCCCCTCTCTCTCTCTCCCCCTCTCTCTCTCTATCCCTCTCTCCCTCTCTCTCTCTCCCTCTCTCACTCTCTCTCTCAACGCTAATTAAATGAGCGAGGATGTTTGAATGGTAGCATCGACTCATACATTACATGAGTACATTACAGTGAAATAAAAACAGCCTTGCTAGACACAGGAATCCAATTAACATCTACAACCCTGTGAACCACAATGGATAAAACACATCTACAACCCTGTGAACCACAATGGATAAAACACATCTACAGCCCTGTGAAACACAGTGGATAAAACAAAGCAGTGAAGTAATTTCTTAGGAATGAGGGGAGAGAATCCCTGGGAAAAGCCACACAGTGTGAATGAGATCCATTCATACAATAGGTAGGTATTAGTCCTGTGATCAGTGATGACTAGAGGTAGGTATTAGTCCTGTGATCAGTGGTGTACGGTGATGACTAGAGGTAGGTATTAGTCATGTGAGAGAGACAGAGAGAGAGAGACAGAGAGAAAGAGAGAGCGAGCGAGCGAGCGAGCGAGAGAGAGAGAGAGAGAGAGAGAGAGAGAGAGAGAGAGAAAGAGAGAGAGTGAGAGAGAGAGAGTGAGAGAGAGAGAGAGAGAGAGAGACAGAGAAAGAGAGAGAGAGAGAGAGAGAGAGAGAGAGAGAGAGAGAGAGAGAGAGAGAGACAGAGAAAGAGAGAGAGAGTGAGAGAGAGAGAGAGAGAGAGAGAGAGGACCAGATCAACCAGTGCAGGACCCAGCTGAAGAACTCTGTCCAGGAGCTGAGAGAGAGCCTCAACACAGCTCTTGAGGAGGTAAAGGTCACCATGAGGAGAGAGCCTCAAAACAACTCTTGAGGAGGTAAAGTCCCCGCCCCCACCACACAAGGAGGCTCACACGGGGACACCTACTACAGAGCGAAGCTCTCTGCACTCCACATCCTGTCCCAGCCTGACTTTAGCACACCAGGCTACATTATCATTCACACGAACGTGCACGTTGCTCCCCACCCAACAATCACCCCAGAGCACCTGCACGACCCCTCCCACCTGAGGAAGCGGACAGTAGGGATGTTTGCCAAGTCTCTAAAGGACGTGTCTCTTGGTAGACCGACACCCAATGCCGCGCTGGACAGAGGACCACCCAGAGACCCCTACCAGAACACTGCACCACCAAAGACTCCCTCAACGCCCCACCAGACCCATCGCTCCCCACAGGCCCCACCCACCACCAGAGAATCACCACCTCCATCGGCGCAGCCAGACTGGACCGGGCCCAGCCTACAACCCCGCACCAGACCACCACCTCTACCAGACCAGAGAGGAAGCCCCCCCGGCCCAGACCTGGCCCCCTTCCACTCCACGGGGCCCAGACCAGAGAGGAAGCCCCCCCCGGTCCAGACCTGGCCCCCCTCCACTCCACGGGGCCCAGACCAGAGAGGAAGCCCCCCCGGTCCAGACCTGGCCCCCCTCCACTCCACGGGGCCCAGACCAGAGAGGAAGCCCCCCCGGCCCAGACCTGGCCCCCCTCCACTCCACGGGGCCCATCAGCAGGACCAGCGCAGCTACGCGGAGGTCCTCAGAGGACTGGAGAACTCTGTAGGATAGAGTGAGATTAAACAGCCCCTCCAATACATCTGCACTAAACTGCACTAAACTCACACACAAACACAAACACACATACACACAAACACACACACACACACAAACAGCTATTGTACTAAAAGTTGACTACTTCGATGAATAGGAAGACGGAAAAAAAGAGACCAGATGTTTTCTGTTTCCCTGTTTATCACTCTGAACAACTCAGTAGATAGTAGTTACTGTATTTCTGTAATCTTGTTTATCAATCTGAACAACTCAATAGTTAGTAGTTACTGTATATCTGTTATCCTGTTTATCACTCTGAACAACTCAGTAGTTAGTGGTTACTGTATTTTTATTTATTTATTATTGTTTTTATTTTATTTAATTTTTTTTTTGGGGGGGGTAGATCAGCTTAATATTGCAGATAGATTGTATCTTCCATCAATGTAATTGTCTGCATCACTTCCAATCCCCATGTTTTTATATATATTATATATATATATACACTGCTCAAAAAAATAAAAGGAACACTAAAATAACACATCCTAGATCTGAATGAATGAAATAATCTTATTAAATACTTTTTTCTTTACATAGTTGAATGTGCTGACAACATTATCAATGGAAATCAAATGTATCAACCCATGGAGGTCTGGATTTGGATTCACCCTCAAAATTAAAGTGGAAAACCACACTACAGGCTGATCCAACTTTGATGTAATGTCCTTAAAACAAGTCAAAATGAGGCTCAGTAGTGTGTGTGGCCTCCACGTGCCTGTATGACCTCCCTACAACGCCTGGGCATGCTCCTGATGAGGTGGCGGATGGTCTCCTGAGGGATCTCCTCCCAGACCTGGACTAAAGCATCCGCCAACTCCTGGACAGTCTGTGGTGCAACGTGGCGTTGGTGGATGGAGCGAGACATTATGTCCCAGATGTGCTCAATTGGATTCAGGTCTGGGGAACGGGCGGGCCAGTCCATAGCATCAATGCCTTCCTCTTGCAGGAACTGCTGACACACTCCAGCCACATGAGGTCTAGCATTGTCTTGCATTAGGAGGAACCCAGGGCCAACCGCAACAGCATATGGTCTCACAAGGGGTCTGAGGATCTCATCTCGGTACCTAATGGCAGTCAGGCTACCTCTGGCGAGCACATGGAGGGCTGTGCGGCCCCCCAAAGAAATGCCACCCCACACCATGACTGACCCACCGCCAAACCGGTCATGCTGGAGGATGTTGCAGGCAGCAAAACGTTCTCCACGGCGTCTCCAGACTCTGTCACGTCTGTCACGTGCTCAGTGTGAACCTGCTTTCATCTGTGAAGAGCACAGGGTGCCAGTGGCGAATTTACCAATCTTGGTGATCTCTGGCAAATGCCAAACGTCCTGCACGGTGTTGGGCTGTAAGCACAACCCCCACCTGTGGATGTCGGGCCCTCATACCACCCTCATGGAGTCTGTTTGAGCAGACACATGCACATTTGTGGCCTGCTGGAGGTCATTTTGCAGGGCTCTGGCAGTGCTCCTCCTGCTCCTCCTTGCACAAAGGAGGAGGTAGCAGTCCTGCTGCTGGGTTGTTGCCCTCCTACGGCCTCCTCCACGTCTCCTGATTTACTGGCCTGTCTCCTGGTAGCGCCTCCATGCTCTGGACACTATGCTGACAGACACAGCAAACCTTCTTGCCACAGCTCGCATTGATGTGCCATCCTGGATGAGCTGCACTACCTGAGCCACTTGTGTGGGTTGTAGACTCTATCTCATGCTACCACTAGAGTGAAAGCACCGCCAGCATTCAAAAGTGACCAAAACATCAGCCAGGAAGCACAGGAACTGAGAAGTGGTCTGTGGTCACCAACTGCAAAACCAGTCCTTTATTGGGGATGTCTTGCTAATTGCCTATAATTTCCACCTGTTGTCTATTCCATTTGCACAACAGCATGTGAAATGTATTGTCAATCAGTGTTGCTTCCTAAGTGGACAGTTTGATTTCACAGAAGTGTGATTGACTTGGAGTTACATTGTGTTGTTTAAGTGTTCCCTTAATTTTTTTGAGCAGTGTATATACAGTGGTGTGAAAAAGTGTTTGCCCCCTTCCTGATTTCTTATTTGTTTGCATGTTTGTCACACTTGAATGTTTCAGCTCATCAAACAAATTTAAATATTAGTCAAAGATAACACAAGTAAACACAAAATGCAGTTTTGAAATGAAGGTTGTTATTATTAAGGGAAAACAAAATCCAAACCTACATGGCCCTGTGTGAAAAAGTGATTGCCCCCTACAACCTAATAACTGGTTGGGCCACCCTTAGCAGCAACAACTGCAATCAAGCATTTGCGATAACTTGCAATGAGTCTTTTACAGCGCTGTGGAGGAATTTTGGCCCACTCATCTTTGCAGAATTGTTGTAATTCAGCCACATTGGAGGGTTTTCGAGCATGAACTGCCTTTTTAAGGTCATGCCAGAGCATCTCAATAGGATTCAGGTCAGGACTTTGACTAGGCCCTCCAAAATCTTCATTTTGTTTTTCTTCAGCCATTCAGAGGTGGAATTGCTGGTGTGCTTTGGATCATTGTCCTGCTGCAGAACCCAAGTTCGCTTCAGCTTGAGGTCCCAAACAGATGGCCGGACATTCTCCTTCAGGATTTTTTGTAGACAGCAAAACACTTTTTCACACAGGGCCATGTAGGTTTGGATTTTGTTTTCCCTTAATAATAACAACCTTCATTTCAAAACTGCATTTTATGTTTACTTGTGTTATCTTTGACTAATATTTAAATTTGTTTGATGATCTGAAACATTTAAGTGTGACAAACATGCAAACAAATAAGAAATCAGGAAGGGGGCAAACACTTTTCACACCACTGTATCTATATCTATATCTATCTATCTATATATCTATATATATATAAACATGGGGGATTGGAAGTGATGCAGACAATTATGTGTATATGTGTATGTATGTGTATGTATATATATATATATATGTACATGTATGTATATGTGTATGTATGTATATATGTATATATATATATATATATATATATATATACAGTGGGGAGAACAAGTATTTGATACACTGACGATTTTGCAGGTTTTCCTACTTACAAAGCAGGTAGTGGTCTGTAATTTTTATCATAGGTACACTTCAACTGTGAGAGACGGAATCTAAAACAAAAAACCAGAAAATCATATTGTATGATTTTTAAGTAATTAATTTGCATTTTATTGCATGACATAAGAATGTGATCACCTACCAACCAGTAAGAAATTCCGGCTCCCACAGACCTGTTAGTTTTTCTTTAAGAAGCCCTCCTGTTCTCCACTCATTACCTGTATTAACTGCACCTGTTTGAACTCGTTACCTGTATAAAAGACACCTGTCCACACACTCAATCAAACAGACTCCAACCTCTCCACAATGGCCAAGACCAGAGAGCTGTGTAAGGACATCAGGGATAAAACTGTAGACCTGCACAAGGCTGGGATGGGCTACAGGACAATAGGCAAGCAGCTTGGTGAGAAGGCAACAACTGTTGGCGCAATTATTAGAAAATGGAAGAAGTTCAAGATGACGGTCAATCACCCTCAGTCTGGGGCTCCATGCAAGATTTCACCTCGTGGGGCATCAATGATCATGAGGAAGGTGAGGGATCAGCCCATAACTACACGGCAGGACCTGGTCAATGACCTGAAGAGAGCTGGGACCACAGTCTCAAAGAAAACCATTAGTAACACACTACGCCGTCATGGATTAAAATCCTGCAGCGCACGCAAGTGTTACGGAGTCTAGTTGATAGGTAATCGACTAGTTGGACTGTTCCCCAAACTCCAGGCGTAGGGATTTGTACAAGGCTTAACAAGGCTATTGAACTGAACATTGGTGTCTGTCTTTATTCCTTAATCCAACATATCATACAGAAACATGGTATCAGAAGTGGCTCGGAAAACACACGTTTGTTATTTTTGTAGCTAAGTACAGTATAGGCGCAGTTACGTTCCATATGCGAACACAAGCCGTTTCCTACTCACAACACTGATCAACTCGTGTTAGCTGGCTAGCTAGCATCACTACCTACCTCCATGACTGAAGACAAAGAAATCTCCTATTCCATTGCTATGGCAGCGAACATTCCGCCACCAAATCACATGGTTCTCACAGGGGACTGGAATACTAATTGGGACAACTTCAGGGATGAATTCGAGGACTATGCGCTGGCGACCGGTCTACATGAGAAACCCAACGAGGTACAAGCGGCAACTCTGAGGAGTTTAATGGGCAGCGAATGCAGGCATATCTACCGGCACAATCTCACCCTCACGGCACGACAACAGTGTGATGCAAAGGCTATATTGGATGCATTGGAGAATTACTTCAAACCCGCCAGAAACGTAATTTACGAGCGGTTCGTTTCTGGAAGCTGCAAACAGGAAGAGGGTGAGTCAGTACACAACTTTGTAACCCGTTTGAGAGAGAAATCCGCCACTTGTGAATACGGGGGATTGAAAGATGAACTGATTCGTGACAAAATAGTACTGGGAATTGCAAATGAGAATACGCGCCGGCGTCTACTGAGAGAGAGAGGCTTAACATTAGCAACTGCCATCGAAATGTGCCGCACTGCTGAAGTCACTGACATGAGAATGAGAGCAATGGAAACGGAAACCCCACGCTCCGACGTTGATACTGTTCACGCTGTTGCTAGGCAGACATTCAGACAAAACCAATCGAGGCAGAGTAATTCACCACGAACGGTGAACACAGAGAGCCCCGTAGCATGTAAATACTGTGGGAATACACACACACGTGGCAAAGAGCACTGCCCGGCCTATGGAAAACCATGCAGAGCTTGTGGAACTAATAATCACTTTGCAAAAGTGTGTCTCAAAAGCAAAAGAAGGGTGAGTGAGGGCAAGATTCACTGTGTTGATGATGTTACTCAATGTTCAGAGCTGAACAGTGAAAGTGACATTTACATGCATGAATCCATTGGGGCTGTACACTCAAGAGGGAAGAAATGGTTTGTGACACTACGATTACACAACAAGCAACAACAATGTCAACTGGATTCGGGTGCTACATGCAACGTAATGAGCTACAAAGACAAAATCAATCTGGCACCTGACACACATCTATTTCCCAGCGATACTAGACTAAAGCTGTACTCAGGAGAACTAATGAGCTCTATGGGCACCTTTGAGACCGAATGTGTTATTCGGGGACGCAAACACAAGCTGGAGTTCGAGATTGTGAAAACCAGTCAAAATCCTCTCCTCTCAGGCTCTACATGCGAACGCCTGGGACTGATGCAGTTCACTGTACCAAATGACCTGCACATTGTGGATCATGTCCAGCATGGACCCCTGTCCAAAGAACAACTACTCAGCAGATATGACGATGTATTCAACATGCCCGTTGAATCAGTGCCTGGGGAGGTACACTTTGAAGTGGATGAGAGCATTACTCCAGTCCAGTGTGCTCCTCGCAATGTGCCCATTGCAATGAAAGTGGCTGTGAAGGCCCAGCTGGACAAGTATGAGGCCGATGGCCACATGACATCTGTGACTGAACCAACTGACTGGATCAGCAATATGGTCATAGTGAAAAAACCAGAGAAGCTGAGGGTCTGCATCGACCCAAAGCATCTGAACCAAGCACTGAAACGATCCCACTACATCATGCCGACACTAGAGGATGTCCTCTATAAGCTTCCCAAGGCCAGGATTTTCACCTTGGTGGATGCCCGAGATGCATTCCTTCAATGCAAGCTGGACGAAGAAAGCAGCTTCATGACTACCTTCTGGACCCCCTGGGGTCGGAAACGCTGGCTCAAGCTCCCGTTTGGTGTCTCAGTGGCGCCTGAGGTATACCAACGCAAGCAGCACGAGTTACTGGCTGGGCTCAAGGGCATTGAACCCATCGCCGATGATATCCTGATCGTAGGCTGTGGTGAAACAGACGAAGAAGCAGAACGCGACCACGATGTGAAGCTCCTGGCACTGATGGAGCGCTGCCGATCAGTTAAGCTTCGTCTTGGCCTGAAGAAGCTGCAGTTCAAGGTGAAAGACGTCCACTTCCATGGCCACATTCTCTCTGCAAAAGGCCTGAAGCCGGACCCAGACAAGGTCCAAGCGATCCTCGACATGCCAAACCCGTCTGATGCAAAAGGAGTACAGCGTCTCATCGGCTTTGCAAACTATCTTGCAAAGTTCATGCCACACCTATCAGCAGTCTGTGAGCCTCTGCGCCGGTTGCTGGACAAAGACACACCATGGCACTGGCTACCCAAGCACGAGGCCGCAGTGCAGGAGATGAAATCTCTGGCTTCATCCATGCCAGTGTTGCGCTACTACGACGTCACGAAGCCTGTCACAATCCAGAGCGACTCTAGCCAAAGGGGACTTGGATGCTGCCTTATGCAGGAAGGCCAGCCCGTTGCGTTTGCCTCGAGAGCGCTCACCCCCACCGAACAAAACTATGCACAAATTGAGAAAGAGTGCCTCAGCATCGTCTTCTCCTGCCAGCGATTCCATCACTACTTATATGGTCGAGAGCTGGTCACCGCTGAAACTGACCACAAACCACTCATTGCCATATTCAGTAAACCTCTCCTCAACGCGCCCAAGAGGCTTCAAAGTATGCTCCTGACTCTGCAAAACTACAGCCTGAAGGTCATTTACAAGCCAGGACCTGAGATGTACATCAGCGACACACTGAGCAGGGCAACAGCACAATGTACAGGTAGAGGCACTGCCTATCAGCGGCAGGCCATCTGTTCGCTACAGCAGGAACAACAAGATGTTCAACAGATCAATCAGGCAGACTACTTAAACGTGACAGATCACCGCCTAGCCCAGATCAGGCAACATACTGACAAGGACGAACACCTACAGTCACTGAAGTCCATGGCTCTAGCAGGTTGGCCATATCTGAAAGAGGAGACACCTTTCACAGTGAGAGAATACTGGACCTTTCGAGATGAGATCAGTGTGCAAAATGGCGTCTTGTTCAGAGGTCAGAAGGTCATTATTCCCAAATCACTACGTCCAGAGATGCTTACCCGCATACACTCCAGTCACGTCGGAGGTGACGCATGCTACCGTCAGGCTCGTGAAACATTATACTGGCCAAACATGCAAGCAGAAATTAAAGACTTTGTCAGCAACTGTACCACATGCAACGAGTACGCTCATGAACAGCAAAAGGAAACCATGATGTCACACGAACTGCCCACAAGGGCCTGGCAAATCATCAGCATGGACTTATTCAGCCACAGACAAAAGGACTATCTTCTCCTCGTTGATCATTACTCTGACTTTTGGGAAATTGAACTGCTCCCTGACTTGTCCGCAGAGACGGTCATAAAGCGCTGCAAGGCGCAGTTTGCAAGGCAAGGTCAGCCTGACAAGGTAATCACGGACAATGGCCCACAATTCACTGCACAGTTCAAGCGTTTCGCCTCAGAATGGGAGTTTGACCACGTGACCTCCTCTCCAAGACACCCAAAAGCAAATGGCAAGGCAGAATCAGCTGTCAAGATTGCAAAAAACCTGTTAAGCAGGGCCTTGCGCGACAGCAACGACCCATGGAAAGCGATCTTACAGTGGAGGAACACACCCACCGAAAACATGGACAGCAGCCCAGCACAACGCCTTCTGTCCAGACGTCTGAAGACTACTATCCCCGTAGCTAACAAGCTACTTGAGCCCCTGCGTCATGGTTGGCGTCACGGACAAACTGCGTCACAGAAAGCAGCTCGCTAAGTGCTTCTACGACCGGACTGCTCGAGACCTACCAGAGCTGGAGGTGGGTGAAACTATAAGGATGAAACCGCTGCCGGGAGACCACACAGGACTTTGGAGGCTGGGCACATGCCTACAGAGAGTTGCACCACGTTCTTACCTGGTGGATGTTGGTGGCTCCCTCTATCGTCGCTATCGGGTGGATCTGCGCGTAGCAGAGCAGACAAACCAGAACATGCCATACACTCACTTAGATGAGCTGGATCACAGTCCAGGCCTAAGGGTAAGGGGTGCAGAATTGAGACATGAGCCAACTGAAGGTGAAGCTTCTACCCCACCAAACTCTCCAGCTCGTGGCCCTAATCCTACCCCTGTCAGAGCCAATACTTACTCACGGGTGGGTCGGCTGTGCAAGCCACCGGACAGGCTTACTCTGTAAGCAAGAGACTTAACTTGTTGTCTGTTAATTTAAAAAAAATATTTCAAAAAATTAAAAAAAAAAATTTAAAAAAAAATTTAAAAAAGGAAGATGACAGCTGAAGTAAAAAGAAAATGTCATGCTTTTCAATTGTTATGACTTGACTGTTAAGAACGCAATGTTATGCCGTTATGTTTGCACTTTCTATTGAAAAGGATGATGTTACGGAGTCTAGTTGATAGGTAATCGACTAGTTGGACTGTTCCCCAGACTCCAGGCGTAGGGATTTGTACAAGGCTTAACAAGGCTATTGAACTGAACATTGGTGTCTGTCTTTATTCCTTAATCCAACATATCATACAGAAACAGCAAGGTCCCCCTGCTCAAGCCAGCGCATGTCCAGGCCTGTCTGAAGTTTGCCAATGACCATCTGGATGATCCAGAGGAGGAATGGGAGAAGGTCATGTGGTCTGATGAGACAAAAATAGAGCTTTTTGATCTAAACTCCACTCGCCGTGTTTGGAGGAAGAAGAAGGATGAGTACAACCCCAAGAACACCATCCCAACCGTGAAGCATGGAGGTGGAAGCATCATTCTTTGGGGATGCTTTTCTGCAAAGGGGACAGGACGACTGCACCATATTGAGGGGAGGATGGATGGGGCAATGTATCGCGAGATCTTGGCCAACAACCTCCTTCCCTCAGTAAGAGCATTGAAGATGGTTCGTGGCTGGGTCTTCCAGCATGACAACGACCCGGAACACACAGCCAGGGCAACTAAGGAGTGGCTCCGTAAGAAGCATCTCAAGGTCCTTGAGTGGCCTAACCAGTCTCCAGACCTGAACCCAATAGAACATCTTTGGAGGGAGCTGAAAGTCCGTATTGCCCAGCGACAGCCCCGAAACTTGAAGGATCTGGAGAAGGTCTGTATGGAGGAGTGGGCCAAAATCCCTGCTGCAGTGTGTGCAAACCTGGTCAAGCCCTACAGGAAACGTATGATCTCTGAAATTGCAAACAAAGGTTTCTGTACCAAATATTAAGTTCTGCTTTTCTGATGTATCAAATACTTATGTCATGCAATAATATGCAAATTTGTCCATCCGGTTTGCTTCTATATGCCATATCTTTCTAACTGTGCTCCTTCACAAAAGCTCTCAACCTATAACCTATATACTTATTATGGACACAGTATGCTTTACATTAGTTATCTTGTTGTTATTAATTGTTGTTATTAGTCCCATCCTTCAATTCCATTCAACACCTCCCATCTATCTTTTAACACCATCCATTTAGGATTTCTATTTGCCATATATATTTCAACTGTACTGTGATGTCTTACAAATGTTCTGAACCTTTCTATTCTCAATGTTTCTACAGATTGTGAATTGAAAATAAACATTTTTGCTAATAGTATTATTATGTTATTGATCGATTGACTATGACTTTTCAGATCACCCAGTAGTGCTATCTGCAGGGTTATCTCCAGGTAAATATTGCAATCCTTTAGCCATTCCTGGACCTGTGTCCAAAAACAAGCTACAAATGGACAGTACCAAAACAAATGATCTAATGATTCTGTCTCTTTGCAGCAAAATCTGCAGAGTTGGGAAGATTGTATCCCCCATATAAATAACATTCTATTGGTAGCAAGAATTTTATATAATAATTTAAGTTGAAAGATTCTAAGTTTTGAATCCGGTGTCGTTTTGCGTAACAGTTCATAAACACTATGCCATGAGATCGGTACATCAAAAATCTCTTCCCAACTATTTTGCAATCTATATGGGACGGCTGTCAATCCTTTGGTCCTTAAATGAAACTGATATACTTTTTTATTTATTAGTTTTTCTTAACCAATTATGTTCTTTAATGCCATGCCGACAGACAAGTTCGTTACTTTCTCCCCCTTCTACTTTCCTCTTCCATTTTTGCGGTAAGGCTGCAATTATTTGGTTGTAATTTTGGGTAGAGCAGACATTTCCATATGTTTTTGTGAGCTGCATGTGCGACATAACTCCACCAGTCCTACCGATGATATCATTTACAAAGATTATAACTTTTTTAAACATTTTGTCAAAAAAAAGTTTTTTTGTCAATTAGTATATTTGAGTTTAACCACAATATTTGTTGCATTATTTGTTCTGTCGTTTCTGGAGGATTAAATTGAAATTGCAACCAACTTTCTATGGCTTGTTTTAGAAATAGTGATATCTGGGAGATGATTTCCTTTTCAAATAACTGAAAGTGAGTGGTTGTAATCTGAATAAAGGGAAAAAGGCCATTCTTGAACATTGGGTGAGACAATCTTACTAATTTGCTAGAAAACCAGTTCGGATTTAAGTATAACTTTTGTACGACTGAAGCTTTTAGTGATAGGTCTAATGCTTTAATATTTAATAATTTCTGTTCTCCGAATTCATATTTATTATATAAATAGGCCAGTTTAATGTTGTCTGGCTTGCCGTTCCAAATAAAATTGAATATTTTTTTCTCATGTAATTTAAAAAAGTGTTCGCTAGGCGTAGGCAAGACTACTGGGATAATACTAAAGAGTTAATCAGGGTGATTTTTCCACAAATTGACAGGTACAGTGGGGAAAAAAAGTATTTAGTCAGCCACCAATTGTGCAAGTTCTCCCACTTAAAAAGATGAGAGAGGCCTGTCATTTTCATCATAGGTACACGTCAACTATGACAGACAAATTGAGAAAAAAAAATCCAGAAAATCACATTGTAGGATTTTTAATGAATTTATTTGCAAATTATGGTGGAAAATAAGTATTTGGTCACCTACAAACAAGCAAGATTTCTGGCTCTCACAGACCTGTAACTTCTTCTTTAAGAGGCTCCTCTGTCCTCCACTCGTTACCTGTATTAATGGCACCTGTTTGAACTTGTTATCAGTATAAAAGACACCTGTCCACAACCTCAAACAGTCACACTCCAAACTCCACTATGGTCAAGACCAAAGAGCTGTCAAAGGACACCAGAAACAAAATTGTAGACCTGCACCAGGCTGGGAAGACTGCATCTGCAATAGGTAAGCAGCTTGGTTTGAAGAAATCAACTGTGGGAGCAATTATTAGGAAATGGAAGACATACAAGACCACTGATAATCTCCCTCGATCTGGGGCTCCACGCAAGATCTCACCCCGTGGGGTCAAAATGATCACAAGAATGGTGAGCAAAAATCCCAGAACCACACGGGGGGACCTAGTGAATGACCTGCAGAGAGCTGGGACCAAAGTAACAAAGCCTAACATCAGTAACACACTACTCCGCCAGGGACTCAAATCCTGCATTGCCAGACGTGTCCCCCTGCTTAAGCCAGTACATGTCCAGGCCCGTCTGAAATTTGCTAGAGTGCATTTGGATGATCCAGAAGAGGATTGGGAGAATGTCATATGGTCAGATGAAACCAAAATATAACTTTTTGGTAAAAACTCAACTCATCGTGTTTGGAGGACAAAGAATGCTGAGTTGCATCCAAAGAACACCATACCTACTGTGAAGCATGGGGGTGGAAACTTCATGCTTTGGGGCTGTTTTTCTGCAAAGGGACCAGGACGACTGATCCGTGTAAAGGAAAGAATGAATGGGGCCATGTATCGTGAGATTTTGAGTGAAAACCTCCTTCCATCAGCAAGGGCATTGAAGATTAAACGTGGCTGGGTCTTTTAGCATGACAATGATCCCAAACACACCCCCGGGCAACGAAGGAGTGGCTTCGTAAGAAGCATTTCAAGGTCCTGGAGTGGCCTAGCCAGTCTCCAGATCTCAACCCCATAGAAAATCTTTGGAGGGAGTTGAAAGTCCGTGTTGCCCAGCGACAGCCCCAAAACATCACTGCTCTAGAGGAGATCTGCATGGAGGAATGGGCCAAAATACCAGCAACAGTGTGTGAAAACCTTGTGAAGACTTACAGAAAACGTTTGACCTGTGTCATTGCCAACAAGGGGTATATAACAAAGTATTGAGAAACTTTTGTTATTGACCAAATACTTATTTTCCACCATAATTTGCAAATAAATTCATAAAAAATTCCTACAATGTGATTTTCTGGAATTTTTTTCTCATTTTGTCTGTCATAGTTGACATGTACCTATGATGAAAATTACAGGCCTCTCTCATCCTTTTAAGTGGGAGAACTTGCACAATTGGTGGCTGACTAAATACTTTTTTGCCCCACTGTATTTACCTTTCCATGGTAGCAAGATCTTATCAATTTTTGCTAACTTTCTATTACATTTACATTTACATTTACATTTTAGTCATTTAGCAGACGCTCTTATCCAGAGCGACTTACAGGAGCAATTAGGGTTAAGTGCCTTGCTCAAGGGCACATTTACGTCATTTAGCAGACGCTCTTATCCAGAGCGACTCACAAATTGGTGCATTCACCCTATAGCCAGTGGGATAACCACTTTACAATTTTTTTGGGGGGGTAGAAGGATTACTTTATCCTATCCCAGGTATTCCTTAAAGAGGTGGGGTTTCAAATGTCTCCGGAAGGTGGTGAGTGACTCCGCTGTCCTGGCGTCGTGAGGATGCCAGTGAGATCATTTATTTCCTTTGGGATATGTATTCCGAGTATATCCACATCACCATCAGACCATTTTATTGGTAAACTACATGGTAATGTACATTTTTTATTTTTTATTGATCCAATACATAATATAGTACATTTGTCATAATTTGGTTGTAATCCAGAGAGGTTAGAAAATGTATCTAGATCCTCTATGAGGCTGTGGAGGGATTCTAGTTGTGGATTTAAAAGAAAACATGAATCATCAGCGTACAATGACACCTTTGTTTTTAAGCCCTGGATTTCTAATCCCCTGATATTATTGTTGGATCTGATTTTAATAGCTAACATCTCAATGGCCACAATAAATAGATATGCCGATAGTGGACAACCTTGTTTCACTCCTCTTGACAGTTTAAAACTTTCTGAGAAATAGCCATTATTTAGTATTTTACACCTAGGGTTACTATACATGATTTTGACCCATTTTATAAGACATTCACCAAAATTGAAATGCTCCAGGCATTTATATATAAACCCCAGTCGTATTTTATCAAATGCCTTTTCGAAGTCTGCTATGAATAGCAGGCCTGGTTTCTCCGATTTTCCATAATGTTCTATTGTTTCCAATACTTGTCTTATATTATCTCCAATGTATCTTCCATGTAAAAAACCTGTCTGATTAGAATGAATAATATCCGACAATACCTTTTTAATTCTATGCGCTATACATTTTGCTAGAATTTTTGCATCACAACACTGAAGTGTAAGGGGCCTCCAATATTTTAAATGGACTGGATCTTTATATTTTCTACTTGTATCCTGTTTCAGTAATAATGAGATCAGACCTTCTTCTTGAGTGTCAGATAATCTACCATTTACATAGGAGTGGTTAAAACATGCTAATAACGGTCCTCTTAGTATATCAAAAATGGTTTGGTATTCCTCGACTGGTATGCCATCCAACCCTGGAGTTTTCCCGGACTTAAAGTCTTTAATTGCATCCAGAAGTTCCTTCTCTGTAATTTCACCTTCACATTAGTCTTTCTGTATGGCTGTTAATTTGACATTATCAATAGAAAAAAATCTCTACAATTAGCTTCAGTTAGAGGAGATGGAGGCGACTGAAGCGAAAACATATGCTTAAAGTACTTTGTTTCCTCCTTCAAAATATCATTTGGTGAATTATGGGTTACTCCGTCAATTGTAACCAGTTTAATTAAATTATTTTTGGTAGCATTCCTATGTTGAAGATAAAAAAATAATTTGGTGCATTTTTCCCCATATTCCATCCAGTTTGCTTTATTTTTATAATATATTACACTTGATCTTTCTTGAATAAGTTTTTCCATTTCTTTTTGTTTTTCTTCTAATTTATTCTGAGCCTCTATGTTACAGTTTTTATTGCCATCTATCTGTTCTGTAAGACTTTCTATTTCCTTTGTTAGTATAAACTCTTTTGACCTAAATTGCTTTTGTTTTTGAGATAAGTACTGAATTGCATGGCCTCTAAAGGCACATTTAAAGGTGTCCAATACAATAAGGGGATTTGCTGTACCAATGTTATGTCGGAAAAAGTCAGTTATAAATTCCTTTGTCCTAGTTCAAAATAAATTATCATCCAATAGGCTTTGATTCAATTTCCAATATCCTCGCCCACGTGGAAATTCATTAAGAGTAATGTATATGCCAATTATATGATGGTCCGACCGCATTCTGTCCCCTATCAACACTATTGGTGCCAACGAGAATGAGATAAGAAAGAAGTCAAGACGACTAACTTGATTGAGTCTCCGCCATGTATATCTCACTAGATCAGGATATTTAAGCCTCCTTATATCTACTAGTTCTAATGTATCCATGACATTCACGATTTCCTTAAGAGCATGTGGGTGATTGTTTGTGGTGTGATTTCCTTTACGGTCCATTGAGCTATTTAACACAGTATTGTAATCCCCCACCATAATAATATTGTCTTGAATTGCTTGCAGGGTTGATAATTTATTATATATATTGTCAAAGAAGTGTGGATCATCATTATTTGGTCCGTAAATGTTAATGAGCCATATCTGTTTATTGTCCAATAAGATATTTAAAATAATCCATATACCTTGCGTATCTATTTGGACAATTTGCACATTCGGATCGAAATTACTATTAATTAATATCATCACCCCATTTTAGTTTCTTTGCCCATGCGAAAAGTATATTTCGCCCCCCTATTCCTTTTTCCACACAACTTCATCTAGAATTGTTGAATGAGTTTCCTGTAAACAATAGATATTATATTCCTTCTCTTTGAGCCATGTAAATATTGTTCTTCTTTTGTTATTATCAGCTAAGCCATTACAATTATAACTGGCTATACTTATTTCACCATACACCATAATGAGATACAAGTTTCAAGTCTATTTATCATAATATATGTTTGTAAATTTACCAATAAAAAATACCGTAATGATTGAGTGTCCATATAGCTGTACCGTGATATTTGCATTGCTACTAAGTATCCCTTCAATTGTTCTCCACTAATTCCCCCGCTAAAGCCCCTCCCCGTCCCAAGTTGAGCCGTCATCCCAGTGATCGGCATCCCACCCACATCCCTCCGGATCCCTAGGGCCTCGAGAGGCCAGGACCCATCCATCGAAAACAGCACACAGTGCCACGCACAAAACAGAAGCAGATTAACCGCCAAAAGCATTTCCAATGCTGTCACCTCTATATATAACTATTAAAAAATATATATCTATTCAAATATCTTGCATATCTCATTTTCCATCATTATCAATTAATATGCGTAATAATGTCGGCAGTTCATGCATAGGATTTTAACATATAACCTGGATTGCCATTGTATTACATTTAATTTATTGACAAGCAATTATTATCCTAGCAAATAATTCCCGTGGTCCATCCCATACCCCCCTCCCCCTCCCCCCAACAACAGATGCCAGTTAAACACACGCACATATTCACATACTCCAACACACTCAACCCCCCTCCTCCACAATCCACCATAAAATCTGATACTCAACGGTTGTTATATCCCAGAGCCCAACTCAAGAAAGGACCTGATTTACGAGTGCACATACAGTTACAGCTGATTGAGAAAGCATGCAAGATTGAGCAGAAATTGACAACAATGTGAGATTTGATTAATCTATTTAATCTATGTCAAGTCCTAGGTGATGGAGATCAGATCCACCCTCTTCACCTGAGACACAAACACTCTGGTCCCCCGTTGTAACCATTTTCCCCAAGCATCTCCGTGCAGTCAGACCTTTGATTATTTTGTGCCACCTGGGCCACAATGATAAACCCCCTCTCTGATTGTCAGAGTGTGACCCCCTCCCCATGGGTTACTGCAGCCAGTGTTGCCAGCACTGCCACTACCTGGGTGGGGGTACCCCACCGGAATCCCCACCGGCCAGGTACAAGGTCGTCAAGGTTCTCATTAGCAGCTTTGAGAATGTCCTTGTATATTATGCTCTCCCATCAGGGGGCTCTGGCTTTGTAGGACCAACCCTGCCAGGCAGGCTCAGAATCTTGAGGGGGCGGTGCTGCTCAAGTAGGTCTCTGACCGCATTTATTTCTCTGTTTAGGCTGCATACTCACAGCAGGTCCATAAAAGAGACGGGAACTTCTCTTTGGTGTATGGGTCACTCAGGTGGGTGTCCAGGATATAGGGTTGGGGATCTTTCCATCATGATAGGACAATAAAAAATTAGATTAGATGTATACTATATTTAAAAATGTATATATATATATTAATTTTTTTTGCAGTTTAGCAGACGCTCTTATCCAGAGCGACTTACAGGAGCAATTAGGGTTAAGTGCCTTGCTCAAGGGCACATCGGCAGATTTTTCACATAGCCGGCTCGGGAATTAGAACCAGCGACCTTTCGGTTACTGGCACAACGCTCTTAACCACTAAGCTACCTGCTGTATGTCCCTTATCTCTCACTACCCCTGCTCATAGACCCCCGTCGGTTCTGGGATATGCAACCATTTCCCCTCTCTCTCACTACCCCTGCTCATAGACCCCCGTCGGCTCTGGGATATGCAACCATTTCCCCTCTCTCTCACTACCCCTGCTCATAGACCCCCGTCGGCTCTGGGATATGCAACCATTTCCCCTCTCTCTCACTACCCCTGCTCATAGACACCCGTCGGCTCTGGGATATGCAACCATTTCCCCTCTCTCTCACTACCCCTGCTCATAGACCCCCGTCGGCTCTGGGATATGCAACCATTTCCCCTCTCTCTCACTACCCCTGCTCATAGACCCCCGTCAGCTCTGGGATATGCAACCATTTCCCCTCTCTCTCACTACCCCTGCTCATAGACCCCGTCTGCTCTGGGATATGCAACCATTTCCCCTCTCTCTCACTACCCCTGCTCATAGACCCCCGTCGGCTCTGGGATATGCAACCATTTCCCCTCTCTCTCACTACCCCTGCTCATAGAGAGCCGACGGGGGTCTATGAGCAGGGGTAGTGAGAGAGAGGGGAAATGGTTGCATATCCCAGAGCCGACGGGGGTCTATGAGCAGGGGTAGTGAGAGAGAGGGGAAATGGTTGCATATCCCAGAGCCGACGGGTCATTTCACTCACTTAACACTGCACCTTTCCAAACACAAAAATGCACACCACATGGTTGACTGCGGAGGAAATGGGCAGAGCGTGCAAACACCAGGGAGAACACAGGACCAACCTCAACAACCGTCCGCCAAAACAACAACCGCCCGCCAAAAAAGCCATGTTCTAATTATTTGTAGTTGAAGATGTTTTATTCTGCTTGTTATCTTTTCTTGTTATATCGTTTTATCCTTTTTTAAATACTATACTTACTATAAATGTTCTTTGATATTCCAATCCCTATCATTGCTAGTATTGGGTGCTCCATTATTCGACTCCTCTATTACAACTTTTAGAATAGCCATTGAGTAGTCTTTGTGTCTCTGAACATTTGGTTGTCAATATATAGTCTATCCACCACAAGTGCCACACGTTTCCCTTTTAATCTGTTTCCCTTGAAGATTGGATACAGAACTTTGCGCCTTTCTGCAATCTCCCTCGGGAACTGATCATTCATGCCTATTTTCGTGCCAGCAAGTCTTTTTCCTAGGCTTTTAACCATTGCTTTATCCATAAAAAAATTCACATTTGGCAATGATTGGGTGCTCGTATTTCTGTCCTCTTTGTCCGAAACGGTGTACACGTTCGAGTTGGATTTTATCGACAGCCTCGAGTGGTATTTGAAGCGCTGTATGCAGGAAGTCCTTCATAATATTCTCTGCTATTTCTCCCTCCTTTTCCTGAATAACCGTAAGTACTAGATTTTCCCTCATCGATCTAGTTTGGATGTCTAGTAAGGCTTCTCTCAGAAGGTTGTTCTCCTTGTTTAGTTCCCTAACGTCCGTTTCCATCTTAGTGACTGGTTTCTGTTTCCATTATCGCTGCTTTTTCGTCACTCATTTCAAGACTCGCTTTCAACTCTTTTATGTCCTTACTGACCAATTCTAGTATGCCCAGTTTGTCATTTATCGACTTCAACAGGTCGCTTTCCACGCTTACCAGTCCCAGTGCTGAAAAGCATAAATCATCTGTATCAGTCGACGAGTCGCATTTTCTCTCAGAGATTGATTCTCCTCGTTTATCTTCCACCATGTTTGGGTGTTGCGTGTTGTTGTGATATTTGTCGATATATTTCTCTAGCCTTATGATCTGTTTTGTGTTATTATCCTGATTGAATTTTATTTACTGCGAATATATGAAATGCTAATATTTAGTCTAACTTACTGATTTTGAATATTATGTTTTTTATCTTGAGGTGTTTTGTGCCGATTTCTATTCAATGCGCCATCTTGTCTAACACCTATCCTGTCATAATGCTACGGATGCTATTATCCAGAGCGACTTACTGTATATCTGTTATCCTCTTCACAACTCTGAACAACTCAGTACTTAGTAGTTACTGTATTTCAGTTATCCTGTTTATCACTCTGAACGACTCAGCAGTTAGTAGTTACTGTATTTCAGTTATCCTGTTTATCACTCTGAACGACTCAGCAGTTAGTAGTTACTGTATTTCTGACTGTGCTGTTCTTTCATTTTGCAATATCAAAATCACTATCAGTTATTCTATGGAACATTCAGGGCCTAATCTCATCAACCTTCGGACTGGAGAGTTTAGCGCTGGAGTTTAAAACAAATCTTAAAGGTGTTGATGTCATCATTCTGCAGCAGACATGGTGTAAGGCAGACATTGTCACTCATGTCCCACAGGCTACAGAGAGGTAATTGTGCCGTCACAGCAACACGGCTCTGTCAATAGAGGCAGAGACTCTGGAGGATTGATCATTTGGTACAAATCCGAACTACAAAATCAAATGGATCACCGCAAAATGGGTAAATATCACATTTTGTTAAATCTGAAAAATGAATTGTGTTCCTTTGCACATTGAAAATCCCCTCCTCAGAATCCCCATATTACTCAGAGGAGATATTCCCCAGCCTTGAGGAAGAGACGTGCCATTTCCAGGCCCAGGGAAATGTGCTCATCTGTGGGGAAACAAATACACTCACAGGAACACTACCTGATCTAACGAGCACACGAGGGGACAGCTTTATTACAGGCCATACTGTTTCTAACTGTCTTAATCTCCCCAGTAGAAACAACAGTGACAGCACCATCAACAAAAACGGAAGGGATCTGTTGCAGCTCTGTCGAAGCCTGGGTCTGTACTCTGTCAGTGGTAGGTTACGGGGGGGACTCTTTGGGGAGATTCACCTATTGCTCACCAGACATTGACCCTTTCTCTCTCAGCTCATTCACCGTCAAGCCACTAACACCTCTGTCTGATCACAGCCAAATTACGTTGTTCCTCAAAAGACCAGACATGGAAACAACCACACATTCACAGCCCAGTGAGCTACACAACATCAGAAACTCATACAGATGGAACAGCACAGAAGAATACCAGAAAGCAACCAGTAACCAAAACATCCAAATACTCTTAGATAACTTTCTGGGTACCACATCCACTCACAGTAAAGGCATCAATCTAGCAGTAAAAAACATCAACTATATATTCAGGCAAACGGCAAAAGAAGCACAGCTGAAATTGATTTAAAAAAATAACAAAACAAAAAGACCACAGATGACTGGTTTGATGCAGATTGTAAAATTATAAGGAAAAAACATTTACATTTACATCATTTAGCAGATGCTCTTATCCAGAGCGACTTACAGTTAGTGAGTGCATACATTTTCAATTTTTTCATATTTATTCAAAACTTAGAACACTATCAAACCAGATGCACAGTGACCCGAATAATGGTGAATTACGCCTTCATTACTGTGAGACTTTAAAACTCTATAAACGTACACTCAGAACTAAGAAAGCACAGTACAACAGCAAGCAGCTGATACTATTTGAGGAATCCATAAACACAAACAAATTCTGGTCAAATTGAAGAAAAAAACCGCTTTAAAAAAATCTAAACTAGAGGAATTAGCAATACAAAATGGTGACATATGGACAACCCATTTTAAAACACTCTACAACACCGTTCAAATTGACACAAACGCAGAACAAATTCATGAGAAGTTGAACGGATTCGAAAAGCTGTAAAGGACAATCAAAATCCATTGGACCCAATTACTGACCAGGAGCACTATAAGAAACTACAGGCCATTAAAGACTCCCCAATTACTGACCAGGACCTCTATAAGAAACTACAGGCCATTAAAGACTCCCCAATTACTGACCAGGAGCTCTATAAGAAACTACAGGCCATTAAAGACTCCCCAATTACTGACCAGGAGATCTATAAGAAACTACAGGCCATTAAAGACTCCCCAATTACTGACCAGGAGCTCTATAAGAAACTACAGGCCATTAAAGACTCCCCAATTACTGACCAGGAGCTCTATAAGAAACTACAGGCCATTAAAGACTCCCCAATTACTGACCAGGAGCTCTATAAGAAACTACAGGCCATTAAAGACTCCCCAATTACTGACCGGGAGCTCTATAAGAAACTACAGGCCATTAAAGACTCTCCCAATTACTGACCGGAGCTCTATAAGAAACTACAGGCCATTAAAGACTCCCCAATTACTGACCAGGAGCTCTATAAGAAACTACAGGCCATTAAAGACTCCCCAATTACTGACCAGGAGCTCTATAAGAAACTACAGGCCATTAAAGACTCCCCAATTACTGACCAGGAGCTCTATAAGAAACTACAGGCCATTAAAGACTCCCCAATTACTGACCAGGAGCTCTATAAGAAACTACAGGCCATTAAATGTAAAGAAGCATGCAGACCTGATAGCATCCTAAATGAGATGCTCAAATTCACTAGTGCAAAATGTCAATTGGCTATATTAAAACGGTTTAATTTGGTTATTTCCCTGACATCTGTAATGAAGGACTCATAACCTCAATCTTTAAGAACGGAGACAAATATGACCCTAACAATTCCAGAGGCATTTGTGTGAACAGTAACCCGGGGAAGGTTTTCTGTAGTAGTATACATGTAAGAGTTCTAAACTTCCTTAATAAGCACAATGTCTTGAGTAAAAGCCAAATTGGATTTATTCCAAAACATCGCAAGGCTGATCATATTTACACCCTACACACCCGGATAGATAAACATGTCCACCAAAATAATACCATAATATACGCTTGCTTTATCGACTTCCAAAAAGCTTTTGATTCTATTTGGCATACAGGACTGTTCTAAAAAGTTATTGAAAGTGGTGTAGGGGGTAAAACATATGACATAATTAAATCAATGTATACTGGCAATACGTGCAGCATCGAAATTGGCAAGAAAATAACATAATTCTTTAATCAGGGGCGGGGCCTTCGCCAGGGTTGCAATCTGAGCCCTGCACTCTTCAATATTTACATCAATGAATTGGCAACTATTCTAGAAATAATCCACAGCCCCTGGTGTTAGTCTCCACAATTCAGAGGTTAAATGCCTGCTCTTGGCAGATGACCTGTGCCTGCTGTCACCCCACAGCACATGGCCTACAGCAGAGCCTGGACCTGCTAGAGCAGTACTGTCAGACCTGGGCCCTGGCAGTAAACCCCAAAAGTACTAAAATAATGATTTTCCAGAGAAGATCCAGATCTCAGGGATTTAGACCAAAGTTCTCAATTGGTACAAAATATATAGAGTACTGCACACACTACAATTACTGAGGTTTAAAAATAAGCTCAACTGGACACCTTAATGATGCAGTGAATGAACTGAGAGAGAAAGCACGCAGGGCATTCTACGCCATTAGAAAACAAATTCAAATTGATATACCTATTAAAATTTGGCGAAAACTAATCAAATGTGTCATTGAACCAAAATTGCACTTTATGGCAGCGAGGTGTGGGGTCCACTTTCAAAACAAGATTTCACCCAATGGGACAAACACCCCATTGAAACCCTGCATGCAGAGTTCTGTAAGATTCTCCTACATGTCCAGAGGAAAACTACAAACAATGCATGCAGGGCAGAATTAGGCCAATATCCACTAATAATAAAAACTAAAAAAATAGCATTTAAGTTTTGGAAACATCTAAAATACAGTGACCCCCTCTCATATCATTACCAAGCCCTGCAATGCCAAGAGCTGAGCAAAGAAAAGAGTCCTCTCATCCAGCTGGTCCTGGGGCTGAGTTCACAAACCTGTTCTACTAACACACTGAAGCCTCAGGACCAGAACATCCAATCAATCAGAATAAACCAAATTACAACACAGTCAAAACACAACTACATTACTCATTGGGAAGCACAAAGTAAAATGCAGTGCTATCTGGCCCTAAATCGACAGTACACCGTGGCAAACTATTTGACCATGGTTACTGATCAAACCTTAGAAAAACCTTGACAAAGTACAGGCTCAGTGAGCTCAGCCTTGCCATTGAGAAGGGTAGAGACAGGAAAAGCTGGCTCCCTGTAGAGGAAAGGCAGAACCTGAGACAGAGCTGCATTATCTGACAAAATGTAAAAAATATAAAACAATTAGAGAGAGTTATTTCCCCATATTTGAAGCCCTTATTCAAGGCAGTACATTGCTGCCTGCCATAAGATGAGGGACAGTGTCTGACAGACCAGCCAACCTGCACATGTCCTCTATATTGTTATTGTTCAATGGTTATTTTGACCCTTGGTTATTGTTGTTACTGTTGTCCCTTTGACAATATTGATTATTATTATTTTAATTATGTTAATAGTGTAAATCTCCAAAGTATGCTTTGGCAATATGTACATTGTTACGTCATACCAATAAAGCAAATTGAATTGAATTGATTTGAGAGACAGCGAGAGAGAGAGACAGAGAGACAGAGAGACAGAGAGACAGAGAGACAGAGAGACACACAGAGAGAGAGAGTGAGAGAGAGAGACAGAGAACAGAGATAGAGAGACAGAGAGACAGAGAGAGAGAGAGAGAGAGAGAGGGAGAGAGAGAGACAGACAGAGAGACAGAGAGACAGAGAGAGAGAGAGAGAGAGAGAGAGAGAGAGAGAGAGAGAGAGAGAGAGAGAGAGAGAGAGAGAGAGAGAGAGAGAGAGAGAGAGAGAGAGAGAGAGAGAGAGACAGAGAGAGACAGAGAAAGAGAGAGAGAGAGAGAGATAGAGAGAGAGACAGAGAGACAGAGAGACAGAGAGATAGAGACAGAGAGACAGAGAGACAGAGAGACAGAGAGACAGCGAGAGAGATAGAGAGAGAGAGACAGAGAGACAGAGAGACATAGAGACAGAGAGACAGCGAGAGAGAGAGAGAGAGAGAGAGAGAGAGAGAGAGAGACAGAGAGAGACAGAGAAAGAGAGAGAGAGAGAGAGATAGAGAGAGAGACAGAGAGACAGAGAGACAGAGAGACAGAGAGACAGAGAGATAGAGAGAGAGAGAGAGAGAGAGAGAGAGAGAGACAGAGAGACAGAGAGACAGAGAGATAGAGAGAGAGACAGAGAAAGAGAGAGAGAGAGAGAGAGATAGAGAGAGAGACAGAGAGACAAAGAGACAGAGAGAGAGAGAGAGAGAGAGAGAGAGAGAGAGAGAGAGAGAGAGAGAGAGAGAGACAGAGAGAGACAGAGAGAGAGAGAGAGAGAGAGAGATAGAGAGAGAGACAGAGAGACAGAGAGATAGAGAGAGAGACAGAGATATAGAGAGACAGAGAGACAGAGAGACAGCGAGAGAGAGAGAGAGAGAGAGATATAGAGAGACAGAGAGACAGCGAGAGAGAGAGAGAGAGAGAGAGAGAGAGAGAGACAGAGAAAGAGAGAGAGAGAGAGAGATAGAGAGAGAGACAGAGAGACAGAGAGATAGAGAGAGAGACAGAGATATAGAGAGACAGAGAGACAGAGAGACAGCGAGAGAGAGAGAGAGAGAGAGAGAGAGAGAGAGAGACAGAGAGAGACAGAGAAAGAGAGAGAGAGAGAGAGATAGAGAGAGAGACAGAGAGACAGAGAGATAGAGAGAGAGACAGAGATATAGAGAGACAGAGAGACAGAGAGACAGCGAGAGAGAGAGAGAGAGAGAGAGAGAGAGAGAGATAGAGAGACAGAGAGACAGCGAGAGAGAGAGAGAGAGAGAGAGAGAGATATAGAGAGACAGAGAGACAGAGAGACAGAGAGACAGAGAGACAGAGAGACAGCGAGAGAGAGAGAGAGAGAGAGAGAGCACATGGATTAAAGCCACAGACTGAAACTCACTGCAGTAAAACAGGCACCTAGTATTTCAGTGTATATCACATATCATATATTGACCAGGGTGTCGACTCAGAGTGCTGATCCAGGATCAGTTTATAATTCTTATTCATCGTGAGATTGAAAAGGGGAAACTGATCCTAGATCCTAGACTCTGAGATGCTTGATACATACGGCTACTGGTAGGAATTTGTTTCAAACACCTCGACGCAGCAGAGTCAAACTCCACAGAACAAGCCGTGGAATCAGACAGTACGGGAGCAATTTGGGCCAGATCTAATCATAATAATTTAATTTCCCCTTCATCAGCTCGGAGCGAGATACATTAAGTCCATCTGTAATGAACAGACACACACACACACACACTATAAGACCCACTGAGACCCACAACGAGACACAGAACTGTAAGGAAATATTACAGATAATAGGAACTAATGTAACATATATACTGATAACTGAACGTGCCTCATTTGAACCAGTTATAATCACAGAAGGCAGATCAGACAGGCTCCTTCCCACCAGCTCTCATTCTCAAGAAATAATTCAAATAAATAAAGGGAAAAACAAATTAATGTTAGTTGCCTTGCGTGAGTGAGCTTGCAGCGTTAATTAGTTTCAGTGTTATAGAATTCCATCTGAAAATGACTTGGAACTACTTGGGAAATCGACACCTCATAAATCCACTTAAAGATGGAGAGAGAAGAGAGAAAGAAGACTCCTCCTCCTGGCTCCCAGTCCCTGACAAATTGCACCTTATTCACTATATCAATCAATTTCAATCAATTTTATTTTATATAGCCCTTCGTACATCAGCTAATATCTCGAAGTGCTGTACAGAAACCCAGCCTAAAACCCCAAACAGCTAGTAATGCAGGTGTAGAAGCACGGTGGCTAGGAAAAACTCCCTAGAAAGGCCAAAACCTAGGAAGAAACCTAGAGAGGAACCAGGCTATGAGGGGTGGCCAGTCCTCTTCTGGCTGTGCCGGGTGGAGATTATAACAGAACCATGCCAAGATGTTCAAAAATGTTCATAAGTGACAAGCATGGTCAAATAATAATCAGGAATAAATCTCAGTTGGCTTTTCATAGCCGATCATTAAGAGTTGAAAACAGCAGGTCTGGGACAGGTAGGGGTTCCATAACCGCAGGCAGAACAGTTGAAACTGGAATAGCAGCAAGGCCAGGCGGACTGGGGACAGCAAGGAGTCACCACGGCCGGTAGTCCCGACGTATGGTCCTAGGGCTCAGGTCTCTCAGTTGGCTTTTCATAGCCGATCATTAAGAGTTGAAAACAGCAGGTCTGGGACAGGTAGGGGTTTCGTAACCGCAGGCAGAACAGTTGAAACTGGAATAGCAGCAAGGCCAGGCGGACTGGGGACAGCAAGGTGTCAGCATGCCCGGTAGTCCTGACGTATGGTCCTAGGGCTCAGGTTCTCAGAGAGAAAGAGAGAACGAGAGAATTAGAGAGAGCATACTTAAATTCACACAGGACACTGGATAAGACAGGAGAAGTACTCCAGGTATAACCAACTAACCCCAGCCCCCGACACATAAACTACTGCAGCATAAATACTGGAGGCTGAGACAGGAGCGGTCCGGAGACACTGTGGCCCCATCCGAAGAAACCCCCGGACAGGGCCAAACAGGAAGGATATAACCCCACCCACTCTGCCAAAGCACAGCCCCCGCACCACTAGAGGGATATCCCCAACCACCAACTTACAATCCTGAGACAAGGCCGAGTATAGCCCACAGAGGTCTCCACCACAGCACAAACCAAGGGGGGGCGCCAACCCAGACAGGAAGATCACGTCAGTAACTCAACCCACTCAAGTGACGCACCCCTCCTAGGGGACGGCATGAAAGAGCACCAGCAAGCCAGTGACTCAGCCCCTGTAACAGGGTTAGAGGCAGAGAACCCCAGTGGAGAGAGGGGAACCGGCCTGGCAGAGACAGCAAGGGCTGTTCGTTGCTCCAGAGCCTTTCCGTTCACCTTCACACTCCTGGGCCAGACTACACTCAATCATATGACCTACTGAAGAGATAAGTCTTCAGTAAAGACTTAAAGGTTGAGACCGAGTCTGCGTCTCTCACATGGGTAGGCAGACTGTTCCATAAAAATGGAGATCTATAAAGGGTAGTGCACTATGTAGGGAATAGGGTGTCATTTGGACCTCAGATCTATACTCTCGGAGAGCCTTATCATCTGAGCTCCAGTGTGATAATATCCAATCTACTGCATAGTATTGTACAGTTTGATGCACATAGTGTTTTAGGAAGCAGTTTTTTAATGGATTTACAATAAAAACTATTGTTATAATGGAGAGAGTGTCTATCCTCTGACTTGTACCTGTTCAATGTGACTTTAATAATACAGCTTAGACACGTTCATAAAAATAGTTTAGAAATAGTTTAGAAAAGTTTAATAAACGTTTATAATCGTGTGATTCCTCTCAATATCTGGCATATGATTCAGGACAACAGAGGGATGCATCAGGACAACAGAGGGATGCATCAGGACAACAGAGGGAGGGATGCATCAGGACAACAGAGGGATGCATCAGGACAACAGAGGGATGCATCAGGACAACAGAGGGAGGGATGCATCAGGACAGAAGAGGGATGCATCAGGACAACAGAGGGAGGGATGCATCAGGACAACAGAGGGAGGGATGCATCAGGACAGAAGAGGGATGCATCAGGACAGAAGAGGGATGCATCAGGACAGAAGAGGGATGCATCAGGACAACAGAGGGATGCATCCAATGTATTTTTGAGACTGTGAGGGTCTTTGAATGTGGTGTAATTTACAGAAGTCTAAAATGCAGATTGTAAATGTGCCTATTTATTCAATTCTGCTCATTTCAACTGACTGACTTCTCTGAATTAAATCAGCTTGATTAGCCCTCTGGTCCCCCATCACATCATTATGACAAACAACACTCCAGAGTTCTGCTTCGATATCGCCAACAT